>NC_086383.1:14187284-14352956 GCF_036588685.1 Mytilus trossulus | reverse complement strand
ATACAACCTTTATATATACAGAGTCAATGATTTGGTTGAATTTTATGGACATTGAAGGACCCGGGGGGTCTCAACCTCATTTAAGCGGTCTCGGGTAGGTTTTCGCTATATATTTTGAATATCCAACTGGCACTTTGGGCGCTCCGTAAACATAGAAGACAGGAAGTGTACCCAAAATCCTTTTAGTCACGTTTGTATCTACCTATTGACTAAATGTCTGTCAAATATTAGAAAGATTGAGAGATCAGGGGGCTCTCACCATTACCCTGTGCCCTTTGTCCTAAGATTTTGACATTTTTCGACTGAAAAGTGACAATCTTAGCCCTCCGTAGATATAGAAGATGACGTCATTCTGGTAAATCCATCTAATACAACCTTTATATATACAGAGTCAATGATTTGGTTGAATTTTATGGACATTGAAGGACCGGGGGTCTCAACCTCATTTAAGCGGTCTCGGGTAGGTTTTCGCTATATATTTTGAATATCCAACTGGCACTTTGGGCGCTCCGTAAACATAGAAGACAGGAAGTGTACCCAAAATCCTTTTAGTCACGTTTGTATCTACCTATTGACTAAATGTCTGTCAAATATTAGAAAGATTGAGAGATCAGGGGGCTCTCACCATTACCCTGTGCCCTTTGTCCTAAGATTTTGACATTTTTCGACTGAAAAGTGACAATCTTAGCCCTCCGTAGATATAGAAGATGACGTCATTCTGGTAAATCCATCTAATACAACCTTTATATATACAGAGTCAATGATTTGGTTGAATTTTATGGACATTGAAGGACCCGGGGGGTCTCAACCTCATTTAAGCGGTCTCGGGTAGGTTTTCGCTATATATTTTGAATATCCAACTGGCACTTTGGGCGCTCCGTAAACATAGAAGACAGGAAGTGTACCCAAAATCCTTTTAGTCACGTTTGTATCTACCTATTGACTAAATGTCTGTCAAATATTAGAAAGATTGAGAGATCAGGGGGCTCTCACCATTACCCTGTGCCCTTTGTCCTAAGATTTTGACATTTTTCGACTGAAAAGTGACAATCTTAGCCCTCCGTAGATATAGAAGATGACGTCATTCTGGTAAATCCATCTAATACAACCTTTATATATACAGAGTCAATGATTTGGTTGAATTTTATGGACATTGAAGGACCCGGGGGTCTCAACCTCATTTAAGCGGTCTCGGGTAGGTTTTCGCTATATATTTTGAATATCCAACTGGCACTTTGGGCGCTCCGTAAACATAGAAGACAGGAAGTGTACCCAAAATCCTTTTAGTCACGTTTGTATCTACCTATTGACTAAATGTCTGTCAAATATTAGAAAGATTGAGAGATCAGGGGGCTCTCACCATTACCCTGTGCCCTTTGTCCTAAGATTTTGACATTTTTCGACTGAAAAGTGACAATCTTAGCCCTCCGTAGATATAGAAGATGACGTTATTCTGGTAAATCCATCTAATACAACCTTTATATATACAGAGTCAATGATTTGGTTGAATTTTATGGACATTGAAAGACCCGGGGGGTCTCAACCTCATTTAAGCGGTCTCGGGTAGGTTTTCGCTATATATTTTGAATATCCAACTGGCACTTTGGGCGCTCCGTAAACATAGAAGACAGGAAGTGTACCCAAAATCCTTTTAGTCACGTTTGTATCTACCTATTGACTAAATGTCTGTCAAATATTAGAAAGATTGAGAGATCAGGGGGCTCTCACCATTACCCTGTGCCCTTTGTCCTAAGATTTTGACATTTTTCGACTGAAAAGTGACAATCTTAGCCCTCCGTAGATATAGAAGATGACGTCATTCTGGTAAATCCATCTAATACAACCTTTATATATACAGAGTCAATGATTTGGTTGAATTTTATGGACATTGAAGGACCCGGGGGGTCTCAACCTCATTTAAGCGGTCTCGGGTAGGTTTTCGCTATATATTTTGAATATCCAACTGGCACTTTGGGCGCTCCGTAAACATAGAAGACAGGAAGTGTACCCAAAATCCTTTTAGTCACGTTTGTATCTACCTATTGACTAAATGTCTGTCAAATATTAGAAAGATTGAGAGATCAGGGGGCTCTCACCATTACCCTGTGCCCTTTGTCCTAAGATTTTGACATTTTTCGACTGAAAAGTGACAATCTTAGCCCTCCGTAGATATAGAAGATGACGTCATTCTGGTAAATCCATCTAATACAACCTTTATATATACAGAGTCAATGATTTGGTTGAATTTTATGGACATTGAAGGACCCGGGGGGTCTCAACCTCATTTAAGCGGTCTCGGGTAGGTTTTCGCTATATATTTTGAATATCCAACTGGCACTTTGGGCGCTCCGTAAACATAGAAGACAGGAAGTGTACCCAAAATCCTTTTAGTCACGTTTGTATCTACCTATTGACTAAATGTCTGTCAAATATTAGAAAGATTGAGAGATCAGGGGGCTCTCACCATTACCCTGTGCCCTTTGTCCTAAGATTTTGACATTTTTCGACTGAAAAGTGACAATCTTAGCCCTCCGTAGATATAGAAGATGACGTCATTCTGGTAAATCCATCTAATACAACCTTTATATATACAGAGTCAATGATTTGGTTGAATTTTATGGACATTGAAGGACCCGGGGGGTCTCAACCTCATTTAAGCGGTCTCGGGTAGGTTTTCGCTATATATTTTGAATATCCAACTGGCACTTTGGGCGCTCCGTAAACATAGAAGACAGGAAGTGTACCCAAAATCCTTTTAGTCACGTTTGTATCTACCTATTGACTAAATGTCTGTCAAATATTAGAAAGATTGAGAGATCAGGGGGCTCTCACCATTACCCTGTGCCCTTTGTCCTAAGATTTTGACATTTTTCGACTGAAAAGTGACAATCTTAGCCCTCCGTAGATATAGAAGATGACGTCATTCTGGTAAATCCATCTAATACAACCTTTATATATACAGAGTCAATGATTTGGTTGAATTTTATGGACATTGAAGGACCCGGGGGGTCTCAACCTCATTTAAGCGGTCTCGGGTAGGTTTTCGCTATATATTTTGAATATCCAACTGGCACTTTGGGCGCTCCGTAAACATAGAAGACAGGAAGTGTACCCAAAATCCTTTTAGTCACGTTTGTATCTACCTATTGACTAAATGTCTGTCAAATATTAGAAAGATTGAGAGATCAGGGGGCTCTCACCATTACCCTGTGCCCTTTGTCCTAAGATTTTGACATTTTTCGACTGAAAAGTGACAATCTTAGCCCTCCGTAGATATAGAAGATGACGTCATTCTGGTAAATCCATCTAATACAACCTTTATATATACAGAGTCAATGATTTGGTTGAATTTTATGGACATTGAAGGACCCGGGGGGTCTCAACCTCATTTAAGCGGTCTCGGGTAGGTTTTCGCTATATATTTTGAATATCCAACTGGCACTTTGGGCGCTCCGTAAACATAGAAGACAGGAAGTGTACCCAAAATCCTTTTAGTCACGTTTGTATCTACCTATTGACTAAATGTCTGTCAAATATTAGAAAGATTGAGAGATCAGGGGGCTCTCACCATTACCCTGTGCCCTTTGTCCTAAGATTTTGACATTTTTCGACTGAAAAGTGACAATCTTAGCCCTCCGTAGATATAGAAGATGACGTCATTCTGGTAAATCCATCTAATACAACCTTTATATATACAGAGTCAATGATTTGGTTGAATTTTATGGACATTGAAGGACCCGGGGGGTCTCAACCTCATTTAAGCGGTCTCGGGTAGGTTTTCGCTATATATTTTGAATATCCAACTGGCACTTTGGGCGCTCCGTAAACATAGAAGACAGGAAGTGTACCCAAAATCCTTTTAGTCACGTTTGTATCTACCTATTGACTAAATGTCTGTCAAATATTAGAAAGATTGAGAGATCAGGGGGCTCTCACCATTACCCTGTGCCCTTTGTCCTAAGATTTTGACATTTTTCGACTGAAAAGTGACAATCTTAGCCCTCCGTAGATATAGAAGATGACGTCATTCTGGTAAATCCATCTAATACAACCTTTATATATACAGAGTCAATGATTTGGTTGAATTTTATGGACATTGAAGGACCCGGGGGGTCTCAACCTCATTTAAGCGGTCTCGGGTAGGTTTTCGCTATATATTTTGAATATCCAACTGGCACTTTGGGCGCTCCGTAAACATAGAAGACAGGAAGTGTACCCAAAATCCTTTTAGTCACGTTTGTATCTACCTATTGACTAAATGTCTGTCAAATATTAGAAAGATTGAGAGATCAGGGGGCTCTCACCATTACCCTGTGCCCTTTGTCCTAAGATTTTGACATTTTTCGACTGAAAAGTGACAATCTTAGCCCTCCGTAGATATAGAAGATGACGTCATTCTGGTAAATCCATCTAATACAACCTTTATATATACAGAGTCAATGATTTGGTTGAATTTTATGGACATTGAAGGACCCGGGGGGTCTCAACCTCATTTAAGCGGTCTCGGGTAGGTTTTCGCTATATATTTTGAATATCCAACTGGCACTTTGGGCGCTCCGTAAACATAGAAGACAGGAAGTGTACCCAAAATCCTTTTAGTCACGTTTGTATCTACCTATTGACTAAATGTCTGTCAAATATTAGAAAGATTGAGAGATCAGGGGGCTCTCACCATTACCCTGTGCCCTTTGTCCTAAGATTTTGACATTTTTCGACTGAAAAGTGACAATCTTAGCCCTCCGTAGATATAGAAGATGACGTCATTCTGGTAAATCCATCTAATACAACCTTTATATATACAGAGTCAATGATTTGGTTGAATTTTATGGACATTGAAGGACCCGGGGGGTCTCAACCTCATTTAAGCGGTCTCGGGTAGGTTTTCGCTATATATTTTGAATATCCAACTGGCACTTTGGGCGCTCCGTAAACATAGAAGACAGGAAGTGTACCCAAAATCCTTTTAGTCACGTTTGTATCTACCTATTGACTAAATGTCTGTCAAATATTAGAAAGATTGAGAGATCAGGGGGCTCTCACCATTACCCTGTGCCCTTTGTCCTAAGATTTTGACATTTTTCGACTGAAAAGTGACAATCTTAGCCCTCCGTAGATATAGAAGATGACGTCATTCTGGTAAATCCATCTAATACAACCTTTATATATACAGAGTCAATGATTTGGTTGAATTTTATGGACATTGAAGGACCCGGGGGGTCTCAACCTCATTTAAGCGGTCTCGGGTAGGTTTTCGCTATATATTTTGAATATCCAACTGGCACTTTGGGCGCTCCGTAAACATAGAAGACAGGAAGTGTACCCAAAATCCTTTTAGTCACGTTTGTATCTACCTATTGACTAAATGTCTGTCAAATATTAGAAAGATTGAGAGATCAGGGGGCTCTCACCATTACCCTGTGCCCTTTGTCCTAAGATTTTGACATTTTTCGACTGAAAAGTGACAATCTTAGCCCTCCGTAGATATAGAAGATGACGTCATTCTGGTAAATCCATCTAATACAACCTTTATATATACAGAGTCAATGATTTGGTTGAATTTTATGGACATTGAAGGACCCGGGGGGTCTCAACCTCATTTAAGCGGTCTCGGGTAGGTTTTCGCTATATATTTTGAATATCCAACTGGCACTTTGGGCGCTCCGTAAACATAGAAGACAGGAAGTGTACCCAAAATCCTTTTAGTCACGTTTGTATCTACCTATTGACTAAATGTCTGTCAAATATTAGAAAGATTGAGAGATCAGGGGGCTCTCACCATTACCCTGTGCCCTTTGTCCTAAGATTTTGACATTTTTCGACTGAAAAGTGACAATCTTAGCCCTCCGTAGATATAGAAGATGACGTCATTCTGGTAAATCCATCTAATACAACCTTTATATATACAGAGTCAATGATTTGGTTGAATTTTATGGACATTGAAGGACCCGGGGGGTCTCAACCTCATTTAAGCGGTCTCGGGTAGGTTTTCGCTATATATTTTGAATATCCAACTGGCACTTTGGGCGCTCCGTAAACATAGAAGACAGGAAGTGTACCCAAAATCCTTTTAGTCACGTTTGTATCTACCTATTGACTAAATGTCTGTCAAATATTAGAAAGATTGAGAGATCAGGGGGCTCTCACCATTACCCTGTGCCCTTTGTCCTAAGATTTTGACATTTTTCGACTGAAAAGTGACAATCTTAGCCCTCCGTAGATATAGAAGATGACGTCATTCTGGTAAATCCATCTAATACAACCTTTATATATACAGAGTCAATGATTTGGTTGAATTTTATGGACATTGAAGGACCCGGGGGGTCTCAACCTCATTTAAGCGGTCTCGGGTAGGTTTTCGCTATATATTTTGAATATCCAACTGGCACTTTGGGCGCTCCGTAAACATAGAAGACAGGAAGTGTACCCAAAATCCTTTTAGTCACGTTTGTATCTACCTATTGACTAAATGTCTGTCAAATATTAGAAAGATTGAGAGATCAGGGGGCTCTCACCATTACCCTGTGCCCTTTGTCCTAAGATTTTGACATTTTTCGACTGAAAAGTGACAATCTTAGCCCTCCGTAGATATAGAAGATGACGTCATTCTGGTAAATCCATCTAATACAACCTTTATATATACAGAGTCAATGATTTGGTTGAATTTTATGGACATTGAAGGACCCGGGGGGTCTCAACCTCATTTAAGCGGTCTCGGGTAGGTTTTCGCTATATATTTTGAATATCCAACTGGCACTTTGGGCGCTCCGTAAACATAGAAGACAGGAAGTGTACCCAAAATCCTTTTAGTCACGTTTGTATCTACCTATTGACTAAATGTCTGTCAAATATTAGAAAGATTGAGAGATCAGGGGGCTCTCACCATTACCCTGTGCCCTTTGTCCTAAGATTTTGACATTTTTCGACTGAAAAGTGACAATCTTAGCCCTCCGTAGATATAGAAGATGACGTCATTCTGGTAAATCCATCTAATACAACCTTTATATATACAGAGTCAATGATTTGGTTGAATTTTATGGACATTGAAGGACCCGGGGGGTCTCAACCTCATTTAAGCGGTCTCGGGTAGGTTTTCGCTATATATTTTGAATATCCAACTGGCACTTTGGGCGCTCCGTAAACATAGAAGACAGGAAGTGTACCCAAAATCCTTTTAGTCACGTTTGTATCTACCTATTGACTAAATGTCTGTCAAATATTAGAAAGATTGAGAGATCAGGGGGCTCTCACCATTACCCTGTGCCCTTTGTCCTAAGATTTTGACATTTTTCGACTGAAAAGTGACAATCTTAGCCCTCCGTAGATATAGAAGATGACGTCATTCTGGTAAATCCATCTAATACAACCTTTATATATACAGAGTCAATGATTTGGTTGAATTTTATGGACATTGAAGGACCCGGGGGGTCTCAACCTCATTTAAGCGGTCTCGGGTAGGTTTTCGCTATATATTTTGAATATCCAACTGGCACTTTGGGCGCTCCGTAAACATAGAAGACAGGAAGTGTACCCAAAATCCTTTTAGTCACGTTTGTATCTACCTATTGACTAAATGTCTGTCAAATATTAGAAAGATTGAGAGATCAGGGGGCTCTCACCATTACCCTGTGCCCTTTGTCCTAAGATTTTGACATTTTTCGACTGAAAAGTGACAATCTTAGCCCTCCGTAGATATAGAAGATGACGTCATTCTGGTAAATCCATCTAATACAACCTTTATATATACAGAGTCAATGATTTGGTTGAATTTTATGGACATTGAAGGACCCGGGGGGTCTCAACCTCATTTAAGCGGTCTCGGGTAGGTTTTCGCTATATATTTTGAATATCCAACTGGCACTTTGGGCGCTCCGTAAACATAGAAGACAGGAAGTGTACCCAAAATCCTTTTAGTCACGTTTGTATCTACCTATTGACTAAATGTCTGTCAAATATTAGAAAGATTGAGAGATCAGGGGGCTCTCACCATTACCCTGTGCCCTTTGTCCTAAGATTTTGACATTTTTCGACTGAAAAGTGACAATCTTAGCCCTCCGTAGATATAGAAGATGACGTCATTCTGGTAAATCCATCTAATACAACCTTTATATATACAGAGTCAATGATTTGGTTGAATTTTATGGACATTGAAGGACCCGGGGGGTCTCAACCTCATTTAAGCGGTCTCGGGTAGGTTTTCGCTATATATTTTGAATATCCAACTGGCACTTTGGGCGCTCCGTAAACATAGAAGACAGGAAGTGTACCCAAAATCCTTTTAGTCACGTTTGTATCTACCTATTGACTAAATGTCTGTCAAATATTAGAAAGATTGAGAGATCAGGGGGCTCTCACCATTACCCTGTGCCCTTTGTCCTAAGATTTTGACATTTTTCGACTGAAAAGTGACAATCTTAGCCCTCCGTAGATATAGAAGATGACGTCATTCTGGTAAATCCATCTAATACAACCTTTATATATACAGAGTCAATGATTTGGTTGAATTTTATGGACATTGAAGGACCCGGGGGGTCTCAACCTCATTTAAGCGGTCTCGGGTAGGTTTTCGCTATATATTTTGAATATCCAACTGGCACTTTGGGCGCTCCGTAAACATAGAAGACAGGAAGTGTACCCAAAATCCTTTTAGTCACGTTTGTATCTACCTATTGACTAAATGTCTGTCAAATATTAGAAAGATTGAGAGATCAGGGGGCTCTCACCATTACCCTGTGCCCTTTGTCCTAAGATTTTGACATTTTTCGACTGAAAAGTGACAATCTTAGCCCTCCGTAGATATAGAAGATGACGTCATTCTGGTAAATCCATCTAATACAACCTTTATATATACAGAGTCAATGATTTGGTTGAATTTTATGGACATTGAAGGACCCGGGGGGTCTCAACCTCATTTAAGCGGTCTCGGGTAGGTTTTCGCTATATATTTTGAATATCCAACTGGCACTTTGGGCGCTCCGTAAACATAGAAGACAGGAAGTGTACCCAAAATCCTTTTAGTCACGTTTGTATCTACCTATTGACTAAATGTCTGTCAAATATTAGAAAGATTGAGAGATCAGGGGGCTCTCACCATTACCCTGTGCCCTTTGTCCTAAGATTTTGACATTTTTCGACTGAAAAGTGACAATCTTAGCCCTCCGTAGATATAGAAGATGACGTCATTCTGGTAAATCCATCTAATACAACCTTTATATATACAGAGTCAATGATTTGGTTGAATTTTATGGACATTGAAGGACCCGGGGGGTCTCAACCTCATTTAAGCGGTCTCGGGTAGGTTTTCGCTATATATTTTGAATATCCAACTGGCACTTTGGGCGCTCCGTAAACATAGAAGACAGGAAGTGTACCCAAAATCCTTTTAGTCACGTTTGTATCTACCTATTGACTAAATGTCTGTCAAATATTAGAAAGATTGAGAGATCAGGGGGCTCTCACCATTACCCTGTGCCCTTTGTCCTAAGATTTTGACATTTTTCGACTGAAAAGTGACAATCTTAGCCCTCCGTAGATATAGAAGATGACGTCATTCTGGTAAATCCATCTAATACAACCTTTATATATACAGAGTCAATGATTTGGTTGAATTTTATGGACATTGAAGGACCCGGGGGGTCTCAACCTCATTTAAGCGGTCTCGGGTAGGTTTTCGCTATATATTTTGAATATCCAACTGGCACTTTGGGCGCTCCGTAAACATAGAAGACAGGAAGTGTACCCAAAATCCTTTTAGTCACGTTTGTATCTACCTATTGACTAAATGTCTGTCAAATATTAGAAAGATTGAGAGATCAGGGGGCTCTCACCATTACCCTGTGCCCTTTGTCCTAAGATTTTGACATTTTTCGACTGAAAAGTGACAATCTTAGCCCTCCGTAGATATAGAAGATGACGTCATTCTGGTAAATCCATCTAATACAACCTTTATATATACAGAGTCAATGATTTGGTTGAATTTTATGGACATTGAAGGACCCGGGGGGTCTCAACCTCATTTAAGCGGTCTCGGGTAGGTTTTCGCTATATATTTTGAATATCCAACTGGCACTTTGGGCGCTCCGTAAACATAGAAGACAGGAAGTGTACCCAAAATCCTTTTAGTCACGTTTGTATCTACCTATTGACTAAATGTCTGTCAAATATTAGAAAGATTGAGAGATCAGGGGGCTCTCACCATTACCCTGTGCCCTTTGTCCTAAGATTTTGACATTTTTCGACTGAAAAGTGACAATCTTAGCCCTCCGTAGATATAGAAGATGACGTCATTCTGGTAAATCCATCTAATACAACCTTTATATATACAGAGTCAATGATTTGGTTGAATTTTATGGACATTGAAGGACCCGGGGGGTCTCAACCTCATTTAAGCGGTCTCGGGTAGGTTTTCGCTATATATTTTGAATATCCAACTGGCACTTTGGGCGCTCCGTAAACATAGAAGACAGGAAGTGTACCCAAAATCCTTTTAGTCACGTTTGTATCTACCTATTGACTAAATGTCTGTCAAATATTAGAAAGATTGAGAGATCAGGGGGCTCTCACCATTACCCTGTGCCCTTTGTCCTAAGATTTTGACATTTTTCGACTGAAAAGTGACAATCTTAGCCCTCCGTAGATATAGAAGATGACGTCATTCTGGTAAATCCATCTAATACAACCTTTATATATACAGAGTCAATGATTTGGTTGAATTTTATGGACATTGAAGGACCCGGGGGGTCTCAACCTCATTTAAGCGGTCTCGGGTAGGTTTTCGCTATATATTTTGAATATCCAACTGGCACTTTGGGCGCTCCGTAAACATAGAAGACAGGAAGTGTACCCAAAATCCTTTTAGTCACGTTTGTATCTACCTATTGACTAAATGTCTGTCAAATATTAGAAAGATTGAGAGATCAGGGGGCTCTCACCATTACCCTGTGCCCTTTGTCCTAAGATTTTGACATTTTTCGACTGAAAAGTGACAATCTTAGCCCTCCGTAGATATAGAAGATGACGTCATTCTGGTAAATCCATCTAATACAACCTTTATATATACAGAGTCAATGATTTGGTTGAATTTTATGGACATTGAAGGACCCGGGGGGTCTCAACCTCATTTAAGCGGTCTCGGGTAGGTTTTCGCTATATATTTTGAATATCCAACTGGCACTTTGGGCGCTCCGTAAACATAGAAGACAGGAAGTGTACCCAAAATCCTTTTAGTCACGTTTGTATCTACCTATTGACTAAATGTCTGTCAAATATTAGAAAGATTGAGAGATCAGGGGGCTCTCACCATTACCCTGTGCCCTTTGTCCTAAGATTTTGACATTTTTCGAATGATTTGTTTGTTTTTTTTTGGCTTTCCATATATATTTCTATTTATAGTTATAAATATTTCTAGAGTTATGGTTTTTTCTTTTTGTCTTAAGAAATATTATACACAAAAGTACATCTTTGAAGTCGTTTATTGACAAAACTTTATATTACATAAAGACAAATATGCAACATGGAAAAGGGTTTATATTCGAGGACAACGAGAAATTACGACGAGAAATTACGACAGCTTGAAAAGGTCATTTAACGATTTCCCACGTATCTTATCAGTCTTTTTAAATATGAAAATCATGCTTTTTATGTTATCAAGTATTTAATTATCTTGTAATTTTTTCACTAAATTTTGAATATCAAACTGGCTGCTAGCAGCCGATTGGATATTGAATATCGAATAACGAATAACGAACCGGCTGCTAACTTCACATACAGAATGAATTATACGATTTTGATTTTGCCACAGCCAAATTCCAACATTGCGGGGTTAATATAATTTGTTTTAACAAGCATAGATGCTGTATAATTACCAATAAACAACTATCCGAAAGAGACCTATGACATAGAAATTAAGAACTATACGTACTACACTACACGGTTTTCAACAATGAGCAAAGTCAATATCGAATATTCAGCTATCAAAGACCCCGAAAGGAAAAATGCTAAACAATTCAAACGAAAATACTTACGGTTTAATTTAGGTAAAAAATAATGACTGGAAAACTGTGACTGTGTATGAACTGATTTTGTGTCATGGAAGAATATCCCGTATTATTACTTTTCCATTAGGTTATGTAAGAACTTCTTTTAAAAATCAGATGCAAAGGAGTTGGCTCATCAAATTGATATGACGACGTTACTACCAGTGATGATTGATAATGAAATAAATATCTACGAGTGACCAAGTACGACTATGTAAACAACTTTCGTGATCAGAAACGTATTGAAATAAAAAAAATTTATCATGGTGAGATTGATACTTTTTCTCTTTTATGGCTAAATTTGTTTAACTTAAAATGAATACATTTATAGCGTGGTATATTCTTATCACTTTGTACGCATACATATATATCTAGACATATACAAGCACATGTAGTCAATGTAAAGATAACATAGATAAGTTAACATAAGTCTGAAAATAATGTTTCGACTGTGCCACATAAGTTTTGTTTTGGTTTTACTTGCAAACTTAGGTATGTAAAATTAAATTAATGTCATGAAGGTTTATTAAATGTCAATAATAATTGATTTTTTGTAAATATTAGAATATGTTTGATTGTAAAGAAGAGGGTAGGTGCTGTTTGTCGTGGACACTAGACATTTCGTTCGTGTAAGCGTTCTCGTCTCAATACGATGTGGTAGTTTGGTTCGTCGTCAAACTGGGTCAAACGAATGTCTTTTTAATGGGTATTTGATGCGTTTCTACTAATCACGTGTTTTAATTATTGATGTGAGATGAAATATGGGTTAGCTCAAAGTCAGTAATATGTCTGTCTACGATTATACGTCATCTTGTGGGCTAGCACAGAACATGTTCGTTATTAGAAAATGTATGTCCCCTTCATGATAGAACCAATATAACAGTGATCTAAAATAAATTCAGATCGTGGTGAGGTCGCGTTATGATCGGCATAAAAATGTAAATTTTCGTTGTTTTTCCGATGCTACTTCGTCGTCATCACGTTTCTTCAACGATCACGCTCCGATAATAGGTATGTGAAATTATACTGATGACAGGAAGGTTTATCAATTGTTAGTTATAATAGCAACCTTTTTAACATTAAAATATGTTTGATTTGCAAAGTAAGAGGGTAGTTTCTGTTTCTTGTCGACACTATTGAGTTAGTTCGTGTAGGCGTGGTTCATCCTCGTTTCGTAACTTGTCAAATGATCATGATGATCAAACTAGATTCTCTTTTTAGTTGAAAACCAAGGAGGAATTTAAACCCAACAGGAGGACGTATGCCGTTTATTTTTTTTTATTCTTCTTCTTCGCTCTCCCAATCAATCATAACCTGTTTGTTAAGATTGTGTATGTGTGTAAATGATTGTAGAGTCTCGTATTTCTATGTTTCAATTGCAATTTATGTTTTTAACAAAACCTGGAGAGCTTGAAAGATATTTTTTTGTGACAATGACAATGAACATGACTAGAACTGGTCGAAGAATGAACGTAGTCAAGTCGTAAGAAGAGCGTAATGAGGACGGCATCATTATGCAGGCGTCGTACTATGGTTTTGCACAACGTGGTATAAACGTGGTATAGTCGTAGTAGAAGCGTGTTTGCGTCATGATTAGAGTATAATAGTCATATTACCGTCACTAGAATTGCGCTCTCACTACGCTCTCGCTACGAGGATACAATAATAATAATAATGAAAATTTATAGAGCGCCCTATATAAAAAATAAAAAATACTCTAAGGCGCTGTACATGAAGCATAATAATAAAAACAAATCAAAGACAAAAACATAAAACATATACTGTGTTAGATTCAAGTACTAACATAAAAAATAAAATAAAAATGCCTACCATAATATAAAAGGTCCATTCAAAAGAAACATTGTAAAACAACAAATTAAAAAATAAATAGCAATCTAGGTTAAAAACATGCAAAACAAGCAAAAATCACAAATAAGATGCATTAAAAGTTTATACAAAACTACATAAACTAGTAAAAACCCGTAAAAGAGAAAGGAAAAAGTCTGATTAAAAAGCAATGCGATAAAAGTGAGTTTTTAGCTTGGATTTAAAACACCCCAAAGACTTGCATTGTCTTAAACTGTTCGGGAGATTATTCCAAAGAGATGCCGCTGCCCAATCGAATTGTCTTTCACCGTACGTCTTTGTCCGCACTTTTGGAACGGTAAGTAGTTTAGTTGTGCTTGAACGCAGAGATCGGTTTGGTACGTGCAAATTGACTAGTTCCCGAATGTACGCAGGACCAATGCCATTCAAAGCGCAGTACACATAAGTTAGTATTTTGAATTGTGGTCTGTATTGGACGGGTAACCAATGTAAATCGGCAAGTATCGGCGTAATATGTTCATGTTTTCTTGTCCTGGTGATAAGACGAGCTGCTGTATTTTGTACCTTTTGTAATCTGTTCATCGTAGTTTTGTTAATACCGTTCAGCAGAATGTTCCCATAATCAAGTCTGGATGTAACTAGACTGTTCACTAGTGTCTTGCAAGCAGATGTTGTTATATAGCTGCGAATACGCCCAATGTTACTGATGTGAAAATGACAAGATTTTACTATGGCAGAAACTTGCCGTTCCATCGTAAGGTGTTGATCAAAGTATACACCTAGGTTTTTCACGCAGGATACACTATTTATCACTGTATTGCCGACTTTGAGTTGGAGATTTGGTACACTTGCCTTCAGATGCTTCGGTGTGAAAATGATAAGTTCGGTTTTATCTTGATTAAGTTTGAGCATATTTGTTGACATCCATGAACTAATGTCGGAAAGGCACAATTCAAGTTTAGAAAAATAATTCTCCCAGTTGTCTATCGGCTTGATAACCATGTACACTTGTGTATCGTCCGCATAGCAGTGATATGTCATGTCATGACGACGGCATATTTCACCTATTGGCTTCGAGAAAAGACAGTACAATTTCGGGCCCAGCACGGAACCTTGTGGAACACCGAATGTAAGATGACATTTCTTTGATGTAGTTGTTCCAATTACAACACGCTGATGTCTATCTGTCAGATACGACTTAATCCATTCGAGAGCGCAACCAGTTATACCATACGCAAACGACAGACGTTCCAGGAGAATTCTGTGATCTATGACATCGAATGCAGCGGAAAGGTCCAGAAGCACTAATACCACTGATGAATGTTTGTCTAAAGCTGCATTTATATCATGATGTACTCTAGCTAATGCTGTTTCAGTTGAATGGCGTGGTCTGTATGCTGACTGGAGTGGATCACACAATGAGTTAGAGTCCAAATGAACATCAAGTCTCTTATCAACTACCTTTTCTAGAGTTTTTGAAATAAAAGGTAAATTTGACACCGGTCTGTAGTTTTTGTAAATTTCAGAATCAAGTCCCGGTTTTTTCAGAAGGGGTCTCACAATAGCCTGTTTGAAATCTGACGGCACGATTTTCTCGTCGAGTGATGCATTCACGATATCTGAAATTAGTGGCACGACAACTTCGGAACACTGTTTCAAGAGGTTCGACGGAATCGGATCAAGCTCGCAGGACTTGTTAGGTGCCTTTTGTATGATAGTTCGAATCTCATCATTGGTTGTGTGTTTAAATGACAACAAAGGTGTACCAGTGAATTCAACATCAGCCTGTAAAAATGCAATGTTGTCACCCTTCACTACGTTTTGGTCTCTTAGTCCATCTCTTATTGTGACGACCTTATTGACGAAGAAATCAGCAAAAGAGTTTGACAGTTCTAAATCCGAAGATGAACTTGGCAACGGCGATCTTACCACGACACTACATTCAGCTACATGTACTACGATCTGATTTTTTTACATCCGCACCCCGATTAGTTTGCAAATGTTCAAAGTTGGTCCACGCTATGCAGAAGACACCACCGCGACCGTACCACGGCCTTTCTGCAATCAACACGATCGTCATAATTGTCATTTGGTATAGATTGTAGTGCAATCGTGGCATATTGTAACGGGCTTATTAGTGTTTGAGTCGGAAACAGAAGTATTTAAAATGTGCAGTGTAAGAACTATTGTTTTTGTTTTGTTTTTGCCAGTGTACACATTATTGACATCTGACACAACATTGATAACTTTTGTTTTTTTCTATCTCTTAACTTTAATTTCAGATCGCGTACAGACGGAGTGTCCATTAGGATGGCAGCATTATAATAATTCGTGCTACTTTTTCAGTTCCGAGAGTTTAAATTGGTATTTGGCACAGGTAAGCTAATTGCAGAATAGTGTTGCTCTAGGGGATATTGATTAATATGAGCACGTTTCAGAGGTGGCATTAATATGAAGACAATGGTTGCTTAATGTTAGAATAAGTTTATTACGTTGTTAAATATACGGATTTTGTAATTCTTTTTATAAACAATGTGCATATCAATTTTTATAGATACGGACTCACTTACATGTATTGTTGTCCGTTACAAAATATTGAAAATCGCGTGAAATATAAATTGACCGACTTTTGAGAAACAGAACGGTAATGATTTGGAAAGGTTTTCCTACTTATTGAATTCCTGGAAAAATCGTCATTAGAAACTCTCAAAACAGAAAGATTTGATGCCAAAAGATTACAATTATTGATTATGTCTCCAAAGTAATTAAAACTGTCGAAGGGTTCAGATAAACCAACTGAAACGGTACTACAAAGGATTTACTATCATACTTAAGACTTTTCACGTTTAATATTGCCTTTGAAGAAGTGTTCGGAGGAATGCGAAAGTGTTTTTATTCGGCATTAATTCAGTAAATGGTTTGGTCGACCAAGGTATTTTTTACTCAAAATAACCGCTCCTTATCCAGTTTATTCACTTATTGTGTTCAAATTTTTTATAGTCTGAAAGTTAAAGAAAACTAATTACCGAAAAAGAACCCGCTTACCCGTTAAATTGTAGATGTCTTAAATAGATACAGTTTGTTTTAATATAATTTCATTTTTTGAATGGTCTGATATATTTGATTGACTTAAATCGCATCTAATGTTTGCTATATCGTTCTATAATCAATATAAGGCCAGTTTATGCAACGGCCAGTATATGTAAACATGTTTTGATAACACCAACACCATCAAGTCTTCGTCCCCATTTATTTCTTTCTGAAATTTTCATTTTCGAACTTTATGGTGGAGGGGGTATATCGTTATCATCAGACAGTATTTGTTCACGCAATTTTTGACACACACCAAACCAGGTACTTCATACATAAATAGTAGCCAAGTATGTCTCCAATTTTAAAATTTATTCATACACTTTCGTATTACTCAAAATTAGCTAACAAAATTGTGTTTTTTTCAATGATTAACTTCCATAACCTTCCACCTGATACTTAAATGATCAAACTTGAAAACTATTCTACACAGTTTTATATTTACAACTTTTCAGAGACAACTTTTGGGTTTAAATATGTACTGCTTCCAAGTATGTTTCTTTGACCAGGCACGATTTGGTTTTGTTATATCGTACAAAGTCTACCCGACATATTTTAGGAATAGTTTTGCCAAAAACTGTACTAGGAGGTATGAGGTGTTTTCAATTGTATTCAATGGTTAAAGGCCTCACTGTGGTTTTGAGATAAAGAACAGCAATTATTAAAACATTTGAATTTGCATATACTGACTTTTTTTGAATACATAATATCCCTTCATTGTTATTATAAAACTCATTTGTTATCATGTTTACAGTACTCATTAACAGTTCTACTCTATATATATAGCCATTTACACATTGGCATGATTGAGACACAAATATATTTAAAAGTAACATATTTTGTAGAGTGCCTGCCGTGGACATGATGCAAGGCTTGCTGAAATTGAAACAAAGGATCGGCAAGACTACATTACAGATCTGGCAAAACGTTTCAATCATTGTATGTATCAATTATTAAAGCAATACACTCGAAAATATCAGAGACATTGATAAATCACCTTTTGTATCATCGTCTGGTAATAATGAAACACAAAAGGTATTGGTTTGTGAAGTTAATCATTTAAAAACTGCTTTTCATTTCCGTCCGGTGATGTTATCACGGACTTAATGCAGTTTGAATTATTTTGAACTACTTTTCTGATCAGATAGTTGAGTAACCAGGGGTATGCCAAAGAACGTCTTGATCTTTTTCTGAACAAGACCTTGTTGATAAACATTCCGTATTAAGTTGAGAAAATAATACACATCAGTGTTGAAGTATAGACTCTAGGAACTTCGACAAGGAGTTGTCTCATTGGAACTCATACCACATTTTCTTATATCTACCATGACATGTAATGGAGACAAAACCACTTCAGTCCCTACAATATATACTTCAAGACCACTATGTATAATTTGAGAACAACATCATCTTAAGATAGTTGTTGTGGATACGTTTGTAACATAAATAAGTTAAACTGATGTTACTTCACGTGTGTCATTACAACGAATATTTGTTTTGCCATGATCACTATATACGTAGAGGCGTCACTGGTTCAGACGTACTTACAATATAATTATTACTGTACTTCATCTTGCATTAATGTTTAGGATCCTTTGCAATAGATAACTCAGCTGAATTGGGGAAAAAATCATTTTTATGCCTTATTTTTAATTTACTGTGCTACGAAGCTTGATTAAAAATGACGAAAAAAAGTAACACACGACCACCGAAAGCTTCATTTTTCAGAGCCTATGTGATCGAGTGGTCTAGCGTGACGACACAGTACGAGGCGATTTTGTACCACGACATCTCAGTTCGAATCCCGTCAAGTGAAGAAAAAAAATATGGGCTAACGCAAATGTACAGATCTAACATTGTTAGGGTGATGTTTAGACAAATTATTTTAAATATTATTTTGTTTATTGGTGTGCTGGAAATACTGTACAAAATACAGAGACAATATCACAATAAAACCTGTGTGACAATTGATTTCTTAACTGCTTTTCATGTCTATTTGTTTTGGCTTTATAACTATTTTGATATGAGCGTCACTGATGAGTCTTATGTAGACGAAACCCGTTTCTGGCGTACTAAATAATAATCCTGGTACCTTTGATAACTATTCTCTCTCTCTCGTTAAGTCCTTTATTTACATTTAACAACAGTAATGGTGTATGTTTTGCAAACTTAAAGTTAGACATATGATGCGAAATACTATTGGTCACTTTAAAAATCATGTAAATAGACTCGTCGTAGATACCAGAATTAAATTTTGTATTAACACCAGACGCGCTTTTCGTGTATGAAAAACTCACCAGTGATGCTCGAACCCCAAAAAAGTTCAAAAGGCCAAATAAAGTACGAAGCGAAATTCCGAAAAAAAAATGCCTATTATTGCTTCTGTGATCTATTTTTGAGGTAGAAAAGCCTTAGTATTTCAAAAAATCTAAATTTGTGTAATTAGTTAATTTATAAATATAATCAATAAAGGCAACAGTAGTATACCGCTGTTCAAAACTCATAAATCCATGGACAAAAAACAATATCGGGGTAACAAACCAAAACCGAGCGAAATGCATAAAATATAAGAGGAGAACGACACAACACCGAAACGCAACACACACAGAAACAGACCAATCATCAGACAAAACACCACGAGAATAACAAATGTAACATGAACACCAAATACATGAATTTGGGATAGACAAGTACCGTGCCACGTCTTATCTCAATATAAGACCTCAAGTCAGTACAGAAGTGAAGATTACTGGGCAAGTGATACCATCGGCAAATTTAAACTCTACCGGCCAGCAGTTGCATCGACCCACTGGTTGTAAATAAACTCATCAAAGATACCTGGATTACATTTTGTACTTATGCGAGACGCGCGTTTCGTCTATAAACGACTCATCAGTTACGCTCAACAAAAGACAAAGCTACTGAGTTTGTCTTGTTTAGTTAAGGTGCTGACTTTAAATTTCAGACAATTATTGGATAGGAGGACGGGATGACATTATTGAAAGTCGATGGATATGGTCATCAACAGATAACCTATTAACGTATACGAACTGGGGTCCAAATGAACCAAATGGTGGGACAGGGGAGAACTGTCTCTCCATGTATGCACCTTGGACATGGCAGTGGTATGACATGACATGCTCGACGTCACAACAGTTCATCTGTGAGAAAAAGTAAATATATTTTGTCGATTTACTCCATTTTATGACATATTCTTAAATAAATCTAACGCTAGTTTAAGAAAAAGAGATGAACGAAACTTTGAACATACAACAACCAAAATATCCAACATGGATGAAGATCAAATTCGGAGAAACAGAAGGAATTGTTTTCGAAGCAAATGACCCTATAAGAAAAAAGTGCATTAGTGTGAAAAAGATTTTTGTTCATATCATGACGATATGTTATGAAGCTTGTAATACTTGTTTTAAGTTCATTACTGTCTTCCGACGTTGTATCATAAAGGCGCAAATATACAAGGATAAAAGAACAAAATTGTGTATGAGGCGATCTTAACAAACAAGTTGTCATATATGACTTGGCATGATGTTGTGCAGGCTAATTTTACTTTGTTTATTATTTCAGTTATCACGGCAGTGAAGAAATCATTGGCTAATAAAGAAAATAAATAAGAGATGTAATTTCAACAGTTTTAAATAAAACATACGAAATGTAGGGGTTAGCGTATATCCACCAAGGATTAAGAAAAAAAACTATAAAAAGACTACTGCATACATTTAATAATAAATCGCAAAACAAAAAAAAAACTGCTTGTCTTATGCTAAATTAATAGATAAAAAAACAAAAACAAATGTGACGTACAGCAGCAAACGACTGATTTTGAAATTTCACATAAACGAGGTGTCTGGTTAAAACATTAATGGGCTCTCAACCTTCCTCAGGATATTGCTTCAACTTACTGCACATCATGAGAAAAAGAAAAGAAAAAAGCTCTGTAAACAAAAGAAAATACAAAACCGTCGATTTTTTTTTATAAAACTGACGTGAACACCGATTTAAGAGTAATTTAGTTACTGAAAGCAAGCTCAAAGCATGTTAGGAACTGCGACACCATATGATTGAAATACCAACACTGATATAATAGGTATTTTATTTAGTCCTTCCTAGAATTAGTGAACATGATGATCTTTTTCAACTCTAATCCTCGACGTTTACGCATTCATGGTCAACATTATAATACATCCATGATGTTTCCACTAATGACCTGCAGCTATTTATACCAAAGCTGTTACGTATAAGCACAATTGCACGTAGATTTATTCATTATCCCTTTCAAATCTGGGAAACCATTGTTATAAAACCTTATTCAAAGCAATACAAACTTACAGTTACCATTTAGTCATTGTAAGATATTGCGAGTAACAGACTTTTCAAACCGGTTTTCATAGAAAAACAATAAAGATCAGAAAGATCCTATCTTAATCTTTCATCTGCCAACAAACTTCTTTGTCGTCAACTTGGGCAATACCATTCATCATAAATTAGTTTAATCGAAAATAGCTCCTTTTTTTCAAAAATCTATTTTTACTTATAAGTACCTATACAAGACTAATTGCAACTAACATTTGCAATTACAAGCACGTGTTAGAGGAACTCATACTGACGACTTCAAGTCTTTACGACATTCTGAAGGTGCTTGTTCCCCATTCATATATAATCCAGCTGACCGCGTAATAAAAGAAGGGCGAAAGATACCACAGGAACAGTCAAACTCATAAATACACCGACAATGTCATAGTTAATATTTATCAACGGTACCAGGATTATGATTCAATACGCCAGACGCGAGTTTCGTCTACATAAGACTCATCAGTGACACTCAGATAAAAAAGTTATAAAGCCAAACAAAGTTGAACAGCATTGAGGACCCAAAATTTCAAAACTTTGTGACAAATACGGATAAGGTCATATATTCCTGGGATAATAAAATCCTTAGCTTTCGAAAAAAATATAATTTTGTCAACAGGAAATTTATTAAAATGGCCAAATCATGCATATAATTGATATTCATGTCAACACCGAAGTGCTGACTACTAGGCTGGTGATGCCCTCGGGGACGAAACGTCCACAAGCAGTTGCATCAACCCAGTAAAAAAGACAAACAGACAAATAATAATACACAAGACACAACATAGAAAACTAACGACAAAGCAACATGAACCCCCAAAAAACTGGGAATGATATCGGGTATCTCGGAAGGGTAACCATATCCTGCTTTCCATGTGACATTCGTCGTGTTGCTATTGTTATGACAAACCCATTATATAGTACTTCGGTAGGCCATATTCATGAAAAAGGATTACGATTGTAGTAACGACGATAGGAACATATCCTTTATCATCTGTGACACGCTTATTTCATAACGGTCAATTAACTCGTGATGGCGTCCGTAAAATGTACGTAGAGATGAGTTCAGCTCAACCATTTAAAAGTCTTGTTTTAATAGCTTCTTTGTTAGCAGCAACCCTCTATCCAGGAAATCATGATGGGAAATAAAAGCTCGGGAATATCGTATCAACTTGAAGATATATACGCTGTATGCAGGCGCTGCTGGAATTCGCTACATCATCTCTTTTTGTGGAAAAGTTTTGTTTTAAACCGACCATAATTTGATAACAAACAAGTCGGCAAAGAGAGGGGTACAATTGTTTCCCATTGAAGTGCCGAAATTCTGTTGAAAAACATGTATGCCGGTGACCTCATCCCAGCTAGTAACACTTCCCTACCACATGTGTTTTCTAAAGGTTAAAAATGTTGTGAGCTTAATTCAAAATATGGATCGATTTAGTCGAGTATTATGCCATGTATTTCTTTGCTAGAGGATTGCTGCTCACAAGTACGCTATTAAACCAAGAGTTCCAAATGGAGAAATTAAAATCATCCATTCATTAATTTTACGGACTCCGTCACTTGCTTGATGATGATTATTGAATATCCGTTTGACAGATAATATACCTTACTTTTTCTAATGTTGCAACTACAATACCGTCCATTTTTACAAATATGACCTACCTAATTAGACTTTTTACTGGGTTCGTAATAAAATGAGCATCAAAACATGTGATAAATGTGGAGTAGGATCTTCATTTCACTTTGGGAGCACCCGAGATCACCCACAGTTAAAATTGGGGTTAGTGTTAAGATTGTGGTATAGATATATAACTCCTAATTGTTCAATCACACAATCAAGAAAAGATCGTTTAAAGAACTGTTTACTTAACATTGCATAGTTTTTTGTTGGTAGTTAGGCAGTGGGAAATTATACTTTTATTGACTTTGGTGTTGTTTTTTTCTACTTGTCAATTTTGATTGCCAACTCTGTACGATGTTTATCATTTACTGTCAGGTTACCCTTATCTAAATCATTGCATGGATAGTAATATCAGTGCAGTGATACATAGGTTACGATATCGCATTGCTAACACTTAGATAAGGAAACAAGGGAGCAAAACAAGTTGTTTAAATTGACATTATGATATAGCCGTATTGCTGTTGTTTTGTGTCTTATTACAGATCTAGATATGTATGAATACGTCAAAGGTTAAGCAAATATAAACATACATTAGATTACTGGATGTTGAAGGCAAATATAAATCTTTGATAAACTCAATGTTGATTTATCAAATAAATTTAAGACTGTGTTAATTTAGGGTATTAAGTAAGTAAACAATTATCTTAAAGTTACGTTTTCAATTTGTAAAGATGTTTGACCATATCTTAATTTCAATCAGAGTTGGATATACATCTGAAGGATTGACCGATTCGCCGTTTCGCCTCGCCACCATCATAAATAAAGCACTTATAAATTTCAGAAATATCGTTGAAACAAAACACAAGTGTAAAATAGGAATGTTCAGCATCTTTCTTTTAAGTTAAATGATTGTTATGGTTTATGTGGGTACTTCGTTTGTAAACTATTGGTCGATTTTTCAACTGACAATTGTACATTGTACATGTTTTGTTTGGCATCGAGTTCTTAATTTGGATAACCGCCTCGCTCGATCTATAGCTATTTACGTAAGTAAATGTTGCTCTAATTAGCTATCGTGCTACCTTATATTAACTCAACCGTCAAGCAACAAGACTGTCTGTTTGAAAAAAAGGTACTTGTATGCTAAAATCAGCATTTACGATCTACAAATTAAGACCAATTGCTTAGCATTTTGAAGATGACTTAAATTTCAAGCATCATGATACTATTTGGAATTTATATCTTTTGGATCATGGTTACTTGACTGGCTCGCTTTTTTCCTCTTCCCCATCATGACTTGAGAATAGTTATAAAGGTAAAAAAGTATAACAACTCTGAAAATCAAATAGGGAGTGTAAACATGCATATGGTAAAGTTTAGAGTTCAGCATTGTTTCTCTACAAATTACATCTTAAGACATTATCTAAATTTTATTTAGGAATAACTTCTTCAGAATAAAAAAAATGATGAAAAAGTATGTCGAAAAGGTGAAAGAGATGAAGATTTCTCAGTTTGGAAAGTTGTTTTACTTTGAAAGAAGAAAGAATGAATTTAAAAAAAAAAAAAAAACGTTAGGAACCGTTTACTACTGAAACGCGTGTTTCCCCCTTTTTTTTACCATAATAAGAAAACTTTCACAGGAGCCGTGGACTGAATAATGTTCTACAATTTCCGAAACGTTTATAAACATTGATTGCGTCATGTGTTAAAACATTGATTGACAAATCAAATCAATAATCAATCTGAACTCCAACCTCATTTGTATCAAATATGGTCAACCGAGCTAAAAAAATAATGACTTTTATCGACTTGCTTGGTCAATAATTATAACATATACAATTAAATTTTCTCTGCCTTAATATAGGACATGTCTTGACGGAGTACCCTTTAGGATGGTGGCAGTATAACAGTTTGTACTACGTCCTCAGTTCATGAAGTTGGTATAATGCAGAGGTGAATAAATGTACAAATAAGAATACGTATCATGATTGTCTATTGTTGGTAAATTGTTTGATTTCACTTAAACACACAATAAAGCGCTATTGGCTTTTTACACATGTCAGTTTACATTGGTGAACGAGCGGAGAAAATAACCGTTAGTCGGAAGAAAAATCAGACAAACCTTGTCAATTCGTATTGGAATTGAGTTCTTCTGTCACGTGCAGGGTTTGAACTCACAACCAGTGTAGAATTATTTGTGAATCTAAAGTTGTATTTCATAGCCTACTCAGAAACCAAACCCCTGATTGTCCATGAGACAACTATCTACCGCAATAACTCATCAGATAGGACCATCCATCCCCCATTATCAGATATAAACTTGAATGGCCCAATGCGTTTCCCTCGGTTTTAGTTTGTTACCCCGATTTAGTTTTTTGTCCATGGATTTATGAGTTTTAAACAGCGGTATACTACTGTTGCCTTAATGTAGCAAATATCTAGTGAAATAAGAATACTAAGGCGAAAATAAATAATAAGAAAAAACTATAATAATGAATACAACATGATATTACATTTTCTCTAATTCTATGGAAATTTATCCCTTTCCGAACCCATTGTATAAAAAATATAATCAACGTGTGGTTGCTGGTGATCTCAAAAGATCATTGGATGATTTTAAGGGTCATGACCTTTTAAGCTAAATGAATGAATCAAAATTTGATAACAGGTGTTAATGAAATTGACAACTTCGTGCAATGTGAAAGGCACTCGAAGGGGATTTTCGGTTAACAAAAAAAGAAAATGTCTTTTTAATCATTAGAGAAACAGATTCTTACATAGTTACTCGTGGATTATCGGATTTATCCAATCTCGATAGTTAAATTATAAGGCGGCTCGGACTTTAAAATTGATAATTTAACTATCTCGATTGGATAAATCCGATAATCCACTGGTGTCAATGTAAGAATCTATATATAACTGTTCTATTGTTCGCTAACTTGGTGTATTGAACTATGAAATAGTGTTGGTGTATTGAACTATGAAATAGTGTAAGGGAGACACGTTACAATGAATTAAAATGTTTGCATTTTTTTACAGTCATTGAAACTTGCTCTTTCTCCAATTATTGTTGTTTTATTTTTTATATTTTTATATCCAGTAATAAGTCTTAAACAAGGAAAAGAAGCAGAATTGGGAACGCGATAACTTTAACCCAACAGTTATCATCTATGACAAAAAGTATTGTGTACTGATGGCAATTTGAAATTATTCCAAACGAAATATCATAATGTTATTGTTTTCTATCAGTTTCCAAGACGGAGAGGAAATCATTGGCTGAGTTCAGCTCCGAAAGAAAAACAAATAAGAGAATGTCTAAAACAGTTTTATATCAACATAAAGAAAGTTTGAGACTAAGAGGTAACCGCATCATCAATAATAAACAACAACAAACATAACGCAGGGAAGTCCTTAAAATGAGAGAATGTAAGGCAATGTTAACAAAAATATGTATCACCTCGATGACTACAAGTATGTAAACTACTCTCTGGAAGCAGTTATTGTCAGAAGAACATGAATGTAATCCAATTCAAAAACTCTGAAATATTTTTTAATGACCATGACATAATAAGGCATTGTTTTGACGCCGATATAAGTACGATGTGTACAATTTTCTGTTCGCTACATGTTCCTCGACTTACTTTTTTGAATACATAAGTTTCATTAAATCTTCTGTCCTTTCGATTCCACTAGGAATACACTGTAAATGTCAACGAGGTTATTAGATTAACAATTATGATCAACCAAGCATGTGGCTAAGTTATACAATGTAGTTTGATTAATATTACATTGAGCATCTGCTGTTAAAAATACAACAACAACAATACTGATAAGAGTCATAGTTATTTAAAATGACTTGTAGTGAACATGGACGCGAGCATGATAAAATTGAGAATGGAAATCGGGACTGTGTCAAAGAGACAACAACCCGACCATAGAGAAGACAACAACAGAAGGTCACCAACAGGTCTTCAACGCAGCGAAAAATTCCCGCAATACATTTTCACATTAGTATAAGGATCTGAATTTGATCCGTTTTTGTTATTTATATAACATGTAGTAGGCGATGTCAGAACAGGTATGTTAGATCATTGTATGTTACAGAATGGATGACTCGGTGGTTGTAAAATAGATACAATAGATAACAAATCAATATTCTAACTAAAAGTAAACGAGCAACGCCATGACAAAAAGCGAAAATATACGATAGAAGCGTTGAATTACAAAAAAAAATGAGACTGAACAATACGAAAAAAGTAAAATCACAAAAATAAGGAACTCCAAGGAAAATTCAAAACGGACCGCTCCTCATCAAATCGTGCAAATTGAACAATCAAATGATACAATGCATTAAACAAATGGACAACAGTTGTCATATTCCTGACTTGGTATAGGAATTTTAAATGTAGAAAATGGTAGACTGAACCTGGTTTTATAGCGTTTAACCTCTCATTTGTAAGATAGTCGCATAACAAATTTATTATATTTACAACGATGCATGAACTAAACACACATAATAGGTAAAATAGTCAAAATGTGGTTACAGCAGTCATCACTGTGTTACAATCTCTAATCGAGCATTTTATGTTACAAAGAAGCAGAAAAAGCATCCAGCCTACCAAAAATAGTAGTGCTCTGCAAGCGTGGGTGAGATGATCGTGCGTCACTAGTGATATGCTTCGTATTTGTCTAGTATGGACAAATACAGTGAGAAGCTAAAGTCGTGGAAGTCACATTGCGCATTAGTCCGTCATCATCTGTAAACTGTAAACAATACCTTTTGATTTGGTATTTTACCATCTCAGCTCTCCAACAAGTGAGGCGAGAGACACGAAGAGCATGCTGTAAATTTAAGTTTTTTTTTACAAAACTGTCATTTCTTGGCCTTTTTTTTTAGCTGACTATGTGCTATGGGCTTTGCTCATTTTTGAAGGTCGTACGGGTACCTATAATTGATAATTTCTGTGTTATTTTGGTCTTGTATGGAGATTTGTCTCATTGGCAATCCTACCACATCTTCTTTTTTTTTTTTTTTTATCAATATACGAATGTATGTCTGTAATGTATTCAAATAATGAAACAACAATCAGATATTATATAAATTTATTCGAGAGAAGATTGTTATTCGGTATGAACGTATATGTATGTCATGATTTGCTTAAAACATTTATCATATTTATAAATCACTGTTCACAGAAATCAAACAAACATGGTCAAATATTTTATTATGATTATTTGTACTACAAGCATATACACAGTAGGCTAACTTTAACAAACACGCAGCTGAATTGAGTTCAGATATGTTACAAAACAATTTACTAAAAGACTAATTCTATCTAAACAATATAAAAATGATTTTGTAACTCTCTGATATAATCCAGTCATGATCATTTAATTTCTAATTCAGCATAATATATTAAAACCGAGAAGCCGCATAATATACCCAGGAATACAATCAATTGACAAAAATGACACCATGACCAACCTTTCCTAGATTTACATATCAATACACCACGTACAGTTTTTTCCTCTGGCTGCAAGAACTCGGAGGTAATAAATTCATTTGTACCTTTGTCAAACCTATTTATATTAATTGTATTTGGAGTCTGTTTATTACGTTTGCAATGAACACAACATCCTACCATTGCAGCAGTTAGCAATCGAAACAAAACACTTGTACAAAAAGTGAAAATGAAAAACCAAACAGTTGAATTGAATTTATCCACACATATATTCAGTTCTGCAAATAATCCAGATGGAATCGAAATTATCAATGACAGGTATCCTGAACAAAACCTAACGATCAAAGCTCCTTTTGCAGATTTTAATGTGTGCAAGGAAGTTACAGGTAACATTGTGCAATGATAATACAACCCGATGAATAATGTTTCTATCACAAACCCACTGCCGAGAATTATTAATAATTGATAACACAATAAATTGTGTACTTGTTGTTTTGCTATTTCACACACAACCGGGTTATTCGTTTCATCTTGAATATTGCGTAAAATAAGACTAACATTAGGTAAATCTTCGATGTATGGCAACGTGTCAGCTTCTGATAATCGCAAGCGAGCATTTTGCAAAATGGTATGTTCCATATGACTAAACGAACAATGAACAGTAACATGTTTGGCAATTAAACTAATAAATGTTGATACAATGACGCGAACATATGCGTGCCTGATAAATGTTCCTACAATTGAAATAAGTAATGATAATATTATTATATTAGTAGCACCGATATCCTTAAGTTCCGCTGTAACAACACTACAAAGATGTGCACAACATCTGTTCTCCTGGACTTGCACAGAGTAGTCGTTCCCTGTAATAATGTAGTTTGCTATATGTTCACAGTTGTTCCAGGAAACGTGATATGCTTCTTCATCTATACGTCTAAGCAAACGACTGTAAGCCTCTTGTACTTGTTTAGGCGTCTTTAGATCATTCTCATGTTTTACAATGAAAACTCCAGTATCAAAATCAAGTAGTCTATTAGACTCATCTTTCTTTATACGAACCGTTTCACGGATGAATTTTCCCACTGCGCTATCATTGTTGCTTTTTATCGGATATGATGTTGTATAATGAGCAACAGTAACAAGTTTATTTAAAATATCAATGTGTTGCAATCCTAGCAGGATAAAATGATGATAGTATTTTTTTCGTTCCACCCGAAAGTGCGTCATAAACTTGGATTCGGCGCAAAACCTATCGAAGTCCATTTTGTCATCTAAAAGAGGAAAATATATAACAGACTTATAACAAGAAGACAATGAATAGACCCTTATATGTATACACATACATTCATATTATACAAGATTAATTTGTTAATTTATTTACCAAAAAGTGATGCAAACACTACCAACGAGGGCCCTCAATATGCAAACACCCCCTTTATATATCACTTGAATTTTTACATATTTTCAGTTTTTCAAAGAGTGAGGACAAACAATTGTTATTCTTACATTTTACCTTTAATTTCGGGGAATAATATGTTGATTATAATAAACCTGAAAGCGCATTATATTTCTAACATCGATCAAATTTATAATTTGGTGTTTTTTTTATTATAATTTAAACATTCGAAACCACTATGGTTGTTATGAATGAAAGTCAAAAATAGATAGTGTCCCTATTTAAATCAAACGGAATAGTACATTGATCAGGAGTTACACTAACAGTTCCAAATTTTTAAAAGTTTGATTTTTTATATTTCTTTATTTAGGTTACAAACCAAAACTAAGGAAAACGCATCAAACACAAGAGAACTACGAACAACAGAGACACAACAATGAAACGTAACACACACAGAAACGAACTTTAATGTAACAATGGCCATTTTCCTGAATTGTTACAGGGCATTATTTACAGTTTTCTTGAAGAATTAATCATTAAAGCCCCAGTCCCACAAGACCACGACTGCACCACGCTCACCGTGATCTAAAAACAATCAGATAGTGGTGAGGTCGCTAATTAGCGGCATGAGAATGTAAATTGTCGTTGCTTTTACAATGCTACTACGTCCTAATTCCACTTCTGCAACGAACCCGCTACGAGTACACCATGTTCTCACCGCGCTTATTCTGCGACCTCACTACGCTTATGAAGATCCTTGTATTTTATCCTTTGATTTTGCCATTTGATTATGGAATTTCCATTTTGAATTTTCATTGAGTTCACATTTTTTGTAGTTTAAATTTTCACTCCCTCAAACCCCGGTCACAACAGATCGTACGAATTTTTGTCGTGGAATATCTGTAAAATAGTTTATTTCGAGTGGTCACATCAGCTACGACAAATCCACGATATACCTGACAGAGAAAAACGATTTGTTATTGTACTGCCGTGGGTTTGTCACAAGTCGGTCGTGCGACAGCCGTACGACGATCGGGAGTTGTTTGGGTTATTTCACAGGTTTCAATGTCATGAAATGCGCGTGTTAAGCCAAGTTCACATTGCCTATCAAATCAACTCGATGAGGTCGATTGTCCAAATTTCCACGACTTCTACCCGACCGCCATCCGACTGTACATACCTTAACTCGACAATTCACGACCCAGTCAGGACTCAATCCCGACAACAAAATGATTACTTAGTCGATAAATCCGATCAATTCACGATCTTTACTCGAGTAGCTAGACCAAATCATTTTTTTCACGATCTCAGTCTGATTTGGACCAGACTATATCGACCTGATCGTATATGGGTAGTAGGGATAATCGGGAATTGGTCCAACATGCAGAATTTTAGTATAAAAACCTCCGAAACTTTTGTTCCCCGCAGCTTCGAAGTGGGCATTACGTGTTACCCTTGTCAATCCGTACGTATGTGCATACGTCCCAACACTATTAGTTTCCGTTCTCTAATTTTATTTTGCCTCAACCAATTATTATAAAACGCCGTATACACAGTGCTTATTTCCATAAAACACAGTTCAAATGCAAATTTGGGTGACCGTTCTTAAATAGTGACCCTTTGGTATCTTTCGTCCCTCTTTTATAATGATATATATGCTAGCTGGTGTATTATCAGTGTCCCATGGACACATTTTCCGTTTATTTGGTTATATTCAGTTGAAGGTTCAAATAAAATCATACATGAAAAATATCTATATAGAAATAAAGCGATTGTATTTGTAGGCAAGGCGGTACGAGCTCAGAGAGACAGGTAAATAGCTGTAACGGAACTTGGAGTGTGAAAAGAAGACAAACAAGCAGGTGTAGACAGCAACGGGCGCCGATTAATCTTAGTGAGGCAGTGGCTGACACGCCGACCACATGTGGGCAGTATGAAAGACTTGCACTAACTTAACAAAGAGGAACCCAATGCTTACAAAACTATAAAAAAAGTATGTTAGAAACAAATGATCAAAACGTGTGCACGCTGAACTGTTTGTATCGTTAATGTAAGAACGAAATTCACTCCAAATAGAAAAGATATGTGTCTCCTTTTTGTGTGAAATTACGTCAAAAAAGTTCGAATGAAATAAAATTGACAGTAATTTAACCTATAGTTGTTATTAATCATGTCTATGTCGTTTGGTGTTCTGTGAAGAGCTGTCTCGTTGGCAATGAATATCGTACTACATCTTCTTTGATTATACTAGTACAAACATTTCTTGACAAACGAAAAATACGGACAGAAAAAAACAGAAAATAGCCCATAAAACAGGTAAATATAATCTTGATCGATTTTCTTATCAACCAACTTCGAAAGATAACATTGCAGGACATTTTACTCTTCCGAAACATCTGAGTTCATCCACAGTTTTTGTTGGGTTATATATTGCTAAGTTTTTTGTTTTTTTTAATTTTTGCGGAGTCAGAGTTATAAGAGTTTATCAGATCTGCAAGAACGTTTAGAGAATCGTGTAGCAGTCATGTGTTCTCATGTATGGGCAAGTAGAGATCGAAGAGCAGTCGAATGTTGTAGCAAAGGGATCGGGTATTGGTCGAGTTGGTCTGGTGTAAAATAAATATAGAAGTCGCAGTGATCTGGAATTGATCAGACATAAGTCGAGCAAAGGTCGAAATGATCGAGAACTGATCGGTTACTTTGTTGTAATCCGACCAAACTCGATCTCTACACGATCATTTGCCGATAAATTCGACCGCTACTCGACGAACTCTTGATCTCTTCTCGAGTGACTTGCTTCTCGGTCCTTTCCGATTGTTATTGACATGTCAAAAAGTCTCGGGTAGATAGTCAGATCGATGACGAGTAGGTAGACTATCCCGAACATGCTTGTTGATTCAGTCAGAACAGTCTCCCGATCACGTAATTTGTCTTGATCGGGCTTGATCGAGTTGATCTGATCGGCAGTGTGAACCTGGCCTAAACTGTCGTGTTTGTCGTGCCACTGTCTTGATACATGACAGGCTCCATTCGCATGAATCCAACGACTCACCGGAAGATGCCCGCGCCTACTCTTGCATCAGTGTATACTATACTGCCCAAACATTAGGCGCCGTTCGATCCATTGTCTAACCCACTTCCGTCGGGCATTTCCCTGGTTTCTATACTGTTCACGGGCTCGAATCAACGCTTTAAATACCATATTTGGATTGTGTTGGGGCCCGCCAAGGCGTCTATTAACAAAGGTGAAGGGTTTTCGTTCTAGTGGAATAACCATCTTCTGAAAACGGTAGGCAGTATGTTTTTCAAACAATAAATTTCGACGAATTGTATTTTTCTTAATAAAACACTTAACAATATGTTGTACGACAAAAGTATCACTGTCGTACGACAGACAATCAATGTTGTGCGAGCTTCGTACGAAATTTGGTATTCGTGAGACAATCGTGCGACTATATTACGAGTGACTTGCGACAGTTGTAGGATTGTTGTACGACAGTCTTGCAACAGTAGTACGATTATTTTATTAAAATGTTTGATTGGTACCGACGATAAATTAGGTGTTTATTGCACTACAGTGGTACGATACTCACAAGACAGCCACAAGACAGCCACAAGACAGCCACAAGACAGTGACACGACAAAAAAATCGTAGAGCAAAAAAGGTGCATGTCCAATTTTCGTTTTACGGCATACGACAGCGCCATGATGCTCACACTATCGAGCGACTGTCGTAAGAAGATCACAAATTACCAGAGATTTGACCAAATTTTATGTCGTGGCGCTGCATAGATATGCCGTGGGTTCGTTATGTCCAGGGCTCAGGGGATCGACTGACCATTCTGTTGACTTATATATAATTATCTGTAGATCGTTCTTTGCTGAACATAATGTCTGTTTACTGTTTATCTATTTCTACAATAATATTCAAGATAATAACAAAAGCCGGCAAAATTAGTAATGCATGAGCAGCAACCCAACAACAGGTTGTCAGATTTGTCTGATAACTTCCTGGAAGATAGATCTGGACACGATAACACAATGTTATCACGTCAGATTTTTTCTTAATGATTTGGTTTCAGAGATATAAGCCAAAATGTACATTTTACCTCTATGTTCCATATTACCCATGACGCCCATCTTTGTCAGGAAGCCGGGTCATTGAACATGTTTTATACTAGATACCTCAATGATGATCGTGGCCAAATTTGCTTAAATTTTAGCCCAGTAGTTTCAAAGAAAATCTTTGATGAAGTCAACGGACAATGCACGCCGGACAACGACGACGACGACTGACAACGGACACCACGTGATGAGAAAAAGTTTACATCGCTAGGCTATGTGAGCTACACATCAGTTGGAAAAGGCATAACTCATGCGATGGATACAAATATAAATTCATCTAACAAAAAAACACAGAATGGACGTGGCCGGGTTGATCGAAACGAGTCTACTTTGTGGGTGCTGCTCCTAATATTGTTTTAAAAGTATATGTCTGTATATTTAGTAACATGAAGATGCAATTGAATACATTAAGGTAAGCTGCATTCAATATGGTTATCCAGAACATATGGTCGACCCTCTTGTGTCCCTCCTCTGAAATGAATATAAATATTGAAGTAGTAGACTGTTTGCCTAGCGCAATCAATGCGGATCTAATAAATATAATGATACATTGTTTTATATAGCACGTATGGTTGAAAATGACTAAACGCGGATTATTCGCTTTTCGTACGTAGAGATAGTTCAGTATTTGTTATTTTGGGAGTAAATATAAGAGCATTAACTCTGTTAAATATAATAATGCAGTCATTTCCGGTCATACTGGGGGTTGATTAAAGGACTTATCTATTATATTCATTGTAAATTTGTGCTCGCCCTCATTTACCAGACACATTAAGCAAACTTTAACAAATTATTTACAATTGTTCGTTTATAGCTTTAGATATAGTAAAGAAACTAACCTTTTACTCCCTAAAGCACTGATATTACTCAATTTTCCTACTTCCTTATCAACCCAGAAGGTTGGCAATTGCAACATATATTAATCATAACAAGTTTTCGGCTATAAGCAAAAGTAACATTAAAGGACCATGATTTGACCTTCAATGGTTTACCTTTTTTTTTATAAATTGGGACTTGGTTGAAAAGTTGTCTCCCTAGGCACTCATATCACATCTTCTGATAACTATGAAAAGATAATCAGTCTCTGTACTTACACACCCAGTAAATTTTAATATCATTCATTATATGGTTTTTTTCAATACAAGCCTGAATTTTATACCTAAAAAGAATGACATGTAAACTTGTCTAAAATTTGATTCAAAAATGGAATCTTAAAAACTCTTTAAAATGATATAATTTTCATAATTTATGTACTGTTTCGTAGGGAGCATTAATTTGTCCACTACAAAACTGCTTCTCAACGCACATCTTATTGCATTTTAATAATTCCTTTTGACATTCCAGTTTGTTTTACTTTAAATACTAAGAAGATCTCATTTTGTTTCTGAATTTGAGAACCATGTTGTATCAATAAAGATAAGACAGTACTTCACATATGGAGGTAAAACTCATGTTACGTAGTGGACATTTTGACGAGTTTCATAGTTGACAAAACCATTTCGTAGTTGACATTAACCCTATTCTATTATGATAAAAACGTTTAGAAAATAACATGAAACTAACCCTTGTTTTTGTCTTGCACGAATATAATTGAAAAAAAGAGTAAACAAACGAGTGCATGGAAGTGGTAGCGTCCAGTACGAAAAGTTTTTCTCCCATACTTGTTTCGTGGGTGGCCGTCTCGTATTGGACATATTCACACGTTTTATATTCCCTCACAATAAAAGTGAGAATGGAAATTGGAATGTGCCAAAGAGACAAAAACCCGACCATGGTAAACACACCAATAGGTCTGCAATGTAGCGAAAAATGCCCCTCCCCAATCCCTATATTGCAAAAGTAACAAGAATGATTATATTCATCAAAACGCATACTAAGCTGTACACTGATATTTTTACATAATTTTGATACTGAACTGATTTGACCCGTTTCGTAGTGGACATTAACAAAAATATGTTTTAACTCTGTTCCATTTAATGTGCTCAATTTTTCTTGCTAACAATTTAACAGGCGTTGTAAAAGCGTCACTTCTTTTGTAAGACCCTACTAATGTTTATATTTCTTTCAAACAATGATTTTATAACAATAATATTTATTAGCAAAATAAATTAATGAATTCGTTTCGTAGTTGACATAATGTCAAGAATGTCAAGGGACACAGCTTATTAAAATATTTTGGCTCTAAACATACTCACACCACATCTTGCTATATTTATGTTGAATAATCAAAGAACTTATTCTTATTAAAAATAACATTAATTTCTACCTATATTACAATATTTTAGAGTACGAATGATTAACAGGTCTATAGGGACATGCCATTTTGGTTATTTTGAACCATTCAGAAATCAATATCTTATTAATCCCTCTAAAAATAGTATGTTTATTTGCTAACAAATGTTAAACATAATTCAATGTATTGACTGCACAACAAATTTACTTGACACTATCAAACACATTTTTTAAAAGTGACTGCGAAAATAAATCACGTCTTTGAAAAACGCACATATACCAATTAAGAAAATTAGCAAATTAAACGAAATGGTTTAATTTGATTAATAGTATAATACAATTAGTGAGTAATGGGAAATATATGAGATTGGTCTTCACTTAATAGAAGTAGCTACTATAAAAAATAGTTTCAATGCCAAAAAATCGTGAATAAATGTGCAATAAACATGAAACCGATGAATTGTATCGATAATTTAAAAAAAAACAGTTATGTTTAAAATCATTGTACTTGTAAAATTGTAAATTGATCTGACCTCATTGAAAATCGCTCACAAAAAAAAAGCAATTTTAATACAAGACATTTGAAAACTTATTCGCTTTTTTGTGAAATGTACTTTTAAGTCATATGAAACGAGCGACTGATGAAAACGATTTTTGAACCATTGCATGCATGTCTACAGAAAACTGAGTTGTCCGTACACAATTTTATATTTTTTTCCCATCCATATCGTATAATTGTAAATAAAATATTTCACTCGGTCTGTTTTGATGTGAAAATATGGTAGCTTCTTAATTGTCGTGTATTGAAGCCGAAGTCGACAAATTGTCAACTCAGTAAACAATCAACAAAGAATCATGCATATATTGGTAAGCACGTGCACATGTATAACATATGCTATATGTCTTTATTAAGTTTTGTTCGATGTAGGAGCGATACGATCACTAGAGTTTTACGAGAAAGTCCATGCTGAGGTCACTACATACGGAAACCATGGGCAGCGACATATTACTTTGGATGTAAAAGAGTAAAACTGTAATTTGGAGAAATCAAAGAATTAATTTGAGAAAAAAACGTGTTTGTAAATTACATGTAATTGTAAAAGTAGCCAATTAAGTTACTAGAAAAACAAGGGGCGCATAATCTTTATTTTATTTGATGCCATATTTGACGCGAAATATTCATTTCATATCGATTCGTCATCTTTCGGTTCGTTTCGTTTTCGCAAATCAGTTCTATTTTGTTCCGTTCTTATTTTGCTTCGCCCTCTACAGGTACCATGTACTCAAATTGCTTATTTAATACAGATGTTTTATTCTCGCTTATTATTTTACACTGTTTTGTCATTATAAATAAAAAAAAACTTGCAAAAAGTAAACTGATCAGAATTGCGTGTTATCTTTTTATTAAACATGTGAAAGTGAATGAAATATCTAAATTACATTTCAAAACGAATTGTAACTTCTAAAATGATTTATTTTTGTTAAAATTGCATATTTATAAATAGTTTCAACATTTGGAATGTATTTATTCTCAAACTTTGATCGGTAATAATAAAAAAATGACACTGTTAACTTTGAATGAATTGTCACAAAGCTTTTGTCATTATTCAACCAGCAAAACACTACTTTTAACTATATATAACTTATGTGTCTCTACGTATACTCTGAAAGGAAAACAAATGTAATAAACAAATTAACAGGTATATTTTAAATTTGTTATAATTGTTTTGGCATTACTTGTTAATTCAAATTCTTGCAATGACTTTTAGATAATATACTTAACGTGTACTAAGCCATTAAAAATGACTTTGATCAATGATTAAACAAACAAAGCTTCGATTTGTTTGTCAGATAACATGTTAAAAGACAAACTAAAGTATTTATCTCTCTTTTTATATTTAAAGTTTATAGACATTGTGAAAAACACAAATGTTTCATCCTTATAAATAAGGTCTCATAATGACCTCTTTGGTTATCAAACATACGACCGCTACGCTAAATAAGACGAATATTAAACAAAGCCATACAGTATAACATGGTCTCGATTTACAAACTGAAATGAACGATAAGTCACACTTTTGTCTATCACCATGATCACTGACACACCAGAAATATCGGACAGTTACAAGACAAACGGAAATGGAGTAGCGTGAACACAGTCCAACTGAAAACGCAAGCCCAAAAAACCAAATGGAAGGAGTTTGTCCACACCTTTGTCCAAATCCACCCGCAATTATAGCTATGATTCCTGAAAGATAGCCTGCCACAAATCTAACGACAAATTCTTTTTTTAATTTGTTCCGAAGTGTAATTGAAGATTGCATTTTAGGTAAAACCGAATTATATAGATGCAAAACAAGAAATACTGTTTCAAGACACGCCCAAAATCCTCCAGATACAACACATATCTTTTTAAGAGAATCTTTAGCCATACTTTCTGCAACTTCACAAACAATGTTACTGTGCAACGCACTGTTGATAAGTGTGTTAACATTTGTCAAATTATGAATTTTACGAATAATTTCATATTCGATGACTTCATCTACTATTCTTTTAGCTTCACTAATCACATTTCCACTGATTTTGTTTTTACAATTTCCTTCGTCTTTGACATTTGCTGAATACGAAACCATAGCTGCCACAATTATTCGAACATACGGATGCCAAAATAAAGCTCCAATTACTGCAGGAACTACGGCTAAGAGAATTGCAGTTTTGTGTCCAACATTTTGTATGGTCATCTTGATTTCAATCATCCATTTGCAGGAATCGTCTTTCTTGAGGTTATATGGGTCATGACCTTCACCAGTGAGGATATATTCAATTGCTTCTTCGTTCGAGGTATTAGAATGAGCAGGATGCATAAGACACATGTCAATTCTTTCTAAAGCATTATCTATATCCTTCCCTGATTTTGGATATTTCTCCTTGTCTATTTGTTTTATTTCCTTTTTAAAATCTAAAAAATCATTTCGTTTGTTTTGTCCAATTGTCATAGACTCCACAACGAATTCGAGTTCATTTTGTTTTTTTTCTCTGTAATGTGCAATGGTTAAAGTTGTTGTACCATCGATCTGCGGTGTAAATCCTAGTACTATGAAATGAGTGGCTGCTTGCATGAAGTGGGATAAGAGTGTAGCGTTTTTAAAAACCCTGCTGCAATTTTCTGGAAAAATATGGCATTACATTGTATTTTTTTCTAAATACGACCGAGTATAGTTGAAATAATTCAGCTACTGACAAAAAAAAACAACAATGAATAGTGTATATGAAAAGTTGCATGTTCTCTAGACGTTGGCTTCTTCTGAAGATATTCTACAGAAGATCAATAAAATAAAAATGTTGTTATGTTTTCGATGACATGAAATTGAGACAAGTGCTTGGTACAAGTGCCTGTGAAAATGACTGATCAAAAACTGAGGTCATCTAGTTTATCCATTTTTTAGCTCACCTGGCCTGAAGGTGCTGACCAAGTGGTGTTACTTTGTAGCCGATCCATCATCAAAGATGGCCGCCAGCTGGGGACTTAGTTTAACATAGGACCCTAAGGGAAATGCATACACATCACTTCTTTTAGAGAACCACTTAATGGAACGAAAGCAAACATGGCATAAATGTTCCTTATGAGGTGCTGACCGAGTGTTGTTACTTTGTAGCCGATCCATCATCTAAGATGGACGCCAGCAAGGGACTTAGTTTAACATAGGACCCTATGGGAATGCATACAAATTACTTCTTTTAGAGAACCACTGAATGGAATGTAACAAAACATGGCATGAATGTTCCTTATGAGGTGTTGACCAAGTGTTTTTACTTAGTAGCCGATCCATCATCCAAGATGGCCGCCAGCGGGGGACTTAGTTTAACATAGGACCCTATGGGAATGCATACAAATGACTTCTTTTAGATAACCACTGAATGGAATGTAACCAAACATGGCATGAATGTTCCTTATGAAGTGCTGAACAAGTGTTGTTACTTTGTAGCCGATCCATCATCCAAGATGGCGGCCAGCGGGGGACTTAGTTTAACATAGGACCCTATGGGAATGCATACAAATGACTTCTTTTAGAGAACCACTGAATGGAATGTAACCAAACATGGCATGAATGTTCCTTATGAGGTGCTGACCAAGTGTTGTTACTTTGTAGCCGATCCATCATCCAAGATGGCCGCCAGCGGGGGACTTAGTTTAACATAGGACCCTATGGGAAATACATACAAATGTCTTCTTTATATACAGGCCGTTGACCGAAGTCGGAATGATCATAGTGTGATCGTCAACAAAAGTGGACGGCAATATCATCCCACACAAAAAAAATATTACTAAGTAATTATATTTTACTTGAATTAAGTATTCTTTTTTATTACTCATTACTAGTAATTACTTAGTATAAGAATTACTAGTCATTACTTAACCTATTTTCATATCAAAATATCCTCAAATTATAATTATCCATTTTTAATATAATTTTATAATTTAAAATAACATGACTTAGTTTTACTAAAATTAAAAATTAACTATTTATTATAAATGTACAAAATTGTATAATATTCCCTGTATTTTTAATAAGTAGTTTTTGATTTGAGACCTAAAAAAAATATTCGGCCAATCAGAATTGAGGTTTCATTTGACTTTGGTAAGCTATTTTTGAAAATTGGCTGGAGCTCATTCAGTTTTGAATTTGAACACAAGTTTACAGAGTTTGTTAAAATACTTACACGAGTTACACACATGAAAGGAAAGGAGAACCTTACAAAAAGGATACTTTGTGGGTTTTCATGTTTCTGGCTACTCTTTGTGTACTAATTCAATTAAATGAAAATGTAACACAAAGAGTTGCTGGGGAGATTGCCCATATTAACTTACAACAAACAAAAGAAATGGATTATATAACAAAGGATATAGTATAATATGATCATTCTTTAAAAAGGTATGCTACTATTTCAAATTATATGCATTTATAATAAAAGGGTGTAGAATTTGTATTTCAATCTATAAATATATTATAAATAAGTGCCTATAAATAGCAACACATGGCACACAAATCTATGGGAGTGTAGATTAATCAGCACAGAGATTATTTACTCTTAAATTGTTCTTGAATAAATAGTTTATTGATTAGATTTTGTTTTCTTGAACTAGTGTACTTTAAGCAGATTACTTTAAATTAGAATTACTTAAATTATTATTTTGAATTACTAAGATTTTTATTTTGATTTACTTAAAATTATAACTATGAATTACTTTAAATTATTACTAAGGATTACTTACAATTAGTACTTAGGATTACTAAAAGTTATTACTTAGGATTACTAGAAATTATTACTTAGAATTACTTGTAATTACTTATTATTTTACTGAGAATTACTTAAGATTAGTACTAAGGATTACTTGAAATTGCTTGAATTATTACTGTGAATTACTTGAGGTTTTACTGTGAATTTGTAATAAATACTTGAAATTACTTGAAATATTACTTAAAATTACTTATGTTGATTATTTTGTTTACCTTATTGGATTACTTAGAATTACTGCAAAGTAAATTACTTGTATTTACTTGAAATTACTTAACATCACCAATAATTACTATCAATGATCAATAATTTTGACAAATTCAATTACTTGAATCAAGTAATTGAATTACTTTTTTTTGGTAATTCTTAGTATTTTTTTTTTAAGAGTGTATACCATTTGATTTGAAAATATGTCTTTTTGAAATTACTGAGGTCATCAACAGACAATATGGTCATTTTAAAAAAAAAATCAAGATCAAGGAAAAGAAAATTGATCACAAAATTCCGTATTAAATACCTTTTTTGCTGTAGATAGATTGAAAACAAGAATCAATTTTCTTACTTATTCAATTTATCATAACAAAATTGGAAACCCATTATTAATTTATGCGCAATTACAAAAAAGGGTAAGTTTTCAGTTTAAATTTTTTTAACTTTTATTTTCAAATAAAAAGAACAGCGGCAGTCAAATCTGTACAACATCCATAGAAAAATATGACCAAACACGTATTTTCTAAATCTGTTAACTACCTGTTATACCCTAATAAAAGGTAAAACTTGAGTTTTGGACATAAATGTTGAACTTGATACATACAAAACTGGCAACAAAAATTAATTAATTATTGTCTCATCAATTTCATTACGTTTTGTACGGATAAAATGTTATAAATAAAAAACAATCATTACAAAATAGACTCATAACTTTAAAAAGCCGGCGACTATAGTATCTATATGTCTCAAAGAAACATTAGAGGCAGAAATAGTTTCCCGATACTCATTTATTTAAAAAAAAAAATCTGGGCAATTCAAAAATAATTTAAAAAAAGTTCAAATCGATGGCGTCAACAAAATGCAACATGGACCATGTGAACAACATTATCGACAAGTTACAAACAGGAATGGGACACAAATGGCAAATTTTCAGATTTGCAGCCTTTGAAATAAAGCCACACTGCACGCCACTAACGATCTGCATTTAAAGTAAATTTGATAGTTTAACTCTAAAACAAAGGCCAGAGGATCTGGACGTGTGATGAGCCTAACAATACTCCGGGATTTAACATGTTAAGTGAGAGCTCAACTCTTCTCTTATGTGTTTATTCCATGAAGGAAACACCAAACATAACGCATAGTAAAACTGATTTTAAAAGTCCCTGCAGTCTGATATCAGAATAAGAAATAAAACAAAATAAGCAAAATGACATTGAAAAACAAACTTGTGTAGCTCTGTGATATATTGTGAGTGTTTTGGTGCCTTCTATGATGTTCTGTGGCATTCTGTGGTGTTCTGCGGTAAACAGACGCTCCGAAGCTGCACTTCACTAATAATATTGTGATATTTGCTATCTTACCACGACCTGACTGCGCTCTTACTACGCTTCTACTACAACCTGATTTCGCCACGACCACACCACGATTAATTTTACATGTTGAACGTTGGCCACGCTCATCACGATCTCGAAGACTTTACCACGTCCGTGATATGACCTTACTGCGATCTACACAATTGCACTACAGTCGTCAAAACTTTCATTTTTGCTCACAGATCGTAGTGCGATCGTGACCTAGTCGGACTTCCGTATTATATCGATGATAAAGTTTAGTTAATGTTTTAACTAGTTTCTGATATCGGAAACCCGTGGAATAACAAACACTAGCGAATCTTACAAGTTGAGATAAATAAGGGAACATCACCATTCAAAAACGGATAATTAACGAAAGGAAATGAAAAATAATCTGCTTTATCAAAATTTTAGTATTAAGCTTCCAGTTAATGTTATAGATATTAAGAATCACGTAAGGGTAGTGTTCATTGTTAACATTAACTTTATCTAGAGTCAGTTCAGCCGGATAAATCTCTGTAGTGTACACACTGAACATGCTGAAGTCGTCAGTATTGAACCCCAATAGCATAATTAGATCATCCAAATATCAAAATTACTATGAAATATTGGGAGAGATCCGTTGCGCCAAAAATGCGTCCTTTTGCGCCACAACTTTTATTCTCATATGCTACGTTTGCGCCACATGTTTTAAAATTAGATGGTATCATTTGCGCCAAAAATAAAACATACGATTGCGCTAGTTAAAAGAAAAATTACTTCCTTTCTCCTTTATTTGGACTTGGAACCGGCAGTGTAACACGGCACATGTTTCCTTTTCTGAAACATGTGTTTTTCTTACTGCTGCTGCATGGGTACTTCCCAATTTAATGTATGTAGTAGCTTTAAACTTCTATTTAATGTCCAAAAACACAAACATTGAAGGATGAAATCCATAAAATAGTTTATATTATTTCATAATAATAATAAAGCCCATACGCATGATGAACAAAGCTCTGTGTCATCAACATATGTGGCTAAAACATAAAGAGCAAAGACTTAAATTCTATTTTCTTTGTTAAGGTCAAGTTACAGTAAATGGGCTATGTCACAGATTTCAATAAAATTTGGCATACAATCTGGCTCGATGAACTTCAACTGAAAATCGAAAAAATATTGCATTTATCTCAATTACCATTTGAAATATTACTGATTGAATTCTTACAAAATGGGTGGGCATTTATATAGAAAGCACATGAAATCGGCGAAAACCCTTCTAAAATTTATCTTAAAATCGCCAAATCTCTAATTCTACTCCATAGATTTTTCTTAAAAAACTATATGTTGTTGATACATAAATTTCCGTTATAATGATGCAAAATAAAGATAGGGTCACCGACTTTGTTTTTACGGTATACATCATTCAAAATTGCGTTCTTTGTGAAAAAATCCAACAAAACGTCGAAATAATCGTAACGTTATCGCGTTGCAGGCCGTAAAACGTTGATTTTTGACTTTTTTCACTACCAACAATGTCACAAATTGATTATTAGACAAAAAACGAAGTCGGTGACCCTATGATTATTTTATATCATTAAAACAGAAATTTATATGTCAACACTATATAGTTTTTTAAGAAAAATCTATGGAGTTGAATTAGAGATTTGGCGATTTTAAGACAAATTTTAGAAGGTTTTTCGCCGATTTTATGTGCTTTCAATACAAATATTCACCCATAGTAAAAGAAATCAATCTGCAATTTTTCATATAATAAAAGAGGTAAATGTATTATTTTTTCGATTTTCAGTTGTAGTTCAACGAGCCAAGGTTGTATGCAAATTCTTAGCAACATCTGCGACATAGCTCATTTACTGCTCCTTGACCTTAAGCAAAGCAATAAGTTTTATGCTTTCTCTGTACATTGACTGTCTAATGCTGCTTAAGTCATTTGATTCTCTTCAGAAACTCATCTTTATGGTGAAATATCTCCTAAGAAATGATACCTTTTAAGGCAAAAATAAGAATAAATATACAGTAATCATTAATATTTATGATAAATATGTTTACAGGTAAATTGGCGCAAATGAGTTCCGAATATTGGCGCAATTGATACATTTTGAAAATAAAGTTATAAAGGGCCACAAAAATAACTAGTGTTTACTCATACGAACTGGAACACCACCGGTTTAATCTATAAAAAAAAACCCGAAAACATGTATGAACCACATCAACAAAATGACAAAGGACAACCTTTGAGCAACAGGTTCCTGCCGTATTATAATATAAACCTGGTACTTTTGTTGACTATTAGGACAGACGCAGAACGTTTTAACAGGTGCTAACCTACATATTTACCTGCAATGGTAGTGTAACATCACAACATGAAAGACAAACTATACATTGTCAATTGAAATGGCTTAACTCAATCAAAAGACATACTAACAAAAATAAGTATAACATATGCATACTACATGTATGCCAGAGAGTCGTATTGATTGCATTGATCTGATACGACAAATATGCATGAGTTAGTGTACATGTGATAGCTGTAATGATCATATATATTAACAGTCATTTGATACTGCTAATTTTACAAAAAAACATATATGTTTTATATACTTATATTACTAAGTATACATGTATGAAACACATGATCATATACTTGATAATATAATGTTTTTTTTTTTATCATAATCATACTGATTAAGGATATCTTTTATCCGAATTAGGCGTACAGGTTTCTTTAATTCCAGTATTGGTATTATTTTTTTTAAAATTTATTTTCATACAGTGTTTTGCAAAGTGTTTTGTTTTCAGCTATCAATAAGCCAGGATATCCATTTTCAATAAAGAGAAATCTATCCCGCTATCCCCAACATCCAACAGAAATCAAATGGTTGCCACTATCTCCTAGCATAAAGGATCAATGTGTGTTTTTACAGACATGCATACCTTTTTTGAGCATTGAATAAGTATGCTTTATTAAAATACCATAATACCTGATTCTGCTTTGTTAATACAAGGACTTTCTTCATCCGGTGTGTGTAAGTGGGTCGTACTTGATGCCATGTTCTTCTATAATAATAAAGCGTACCATGTAGTAGAAGAATAAATATATGTGTCTGAATTTAAATGTGGACAATGTTATTTGTATACACGAATTTGTCATCTATAGCTATTGCCAATATATTAATGCAAATGTGCTTTTAGTTGAATTTTTTTTTAAAGCAGTAAAGTTGATGCCTCATTCAAATCATGCATTATAAACAGCGGAATACTACTCTTTCTTTAATTTACCGAATATAAAAAATAAATGATGCAAATTGTGTTAAGTTCAATGCCTACACTAAGTTGAATTTCGGAACAAAAAAAATTTGGTCACAACGTTCCATACTGTCGAATTTAAAAAAAACAAAACTGGCCTAAGTGACTCGTAATCGTATGAACTCATCCCTTCCATTATCAGAAAATTGTAAGTTTAATATGATCTAAAAACTGAGCGAAAGATACATAAGGGACATTCAAATTCATACATCAACTATGAACTGACGACGTCATGGCTGAATAGAAAACGACAAATAGACAAACAATAATATACAAAACATAACATAGAAAATAAAAATAAAAATATTAACACGAACCGCACCAAACAGCTGGGGTGGTATCGGATGCTCCCAAAAATTAATCAGATCCTGTGGCACCCGTCCTGTTGCTTATATAAGTACTAATCAAGTTAATAGTATAACTCGGTACGGCACATTCGTGAATATTTTTACAACTGCTGTAGAAATAATATATCTGCATCGAAAATTTTCAATTTTATTCTTTACTTTCCTGAATCAGATTGACTTTTTTGTTATTTTAATTCGACTACATTTGACAACACGTTATCATATTGAAAAAACAGAATTGACCTCCCTATTGTCAAACCGTTCAACTGGATCAGTTGCTAAGTGTTTTGAGGACCAGATAGACTAATATGAAAAGCCTGTTGCAACTACAGGATGAATTTGAAGTGAAACGATTAAGCAGTTGAAAGTAAAGGAGAAACCTGTAGGCTTTATCTTAAAATATTCACTCTAACGAAAATTATTCCGTAGTCTTAGCTTTACCTTCAAATTTAATTCGAGATCCCTCCTTTAATAAAAAATCAAACAGCTTCGTATGCTCTACTTACATGTACATCTACTGCTTTCAAACAATTTACATGAATAGGAATGTCTGATCTCTTATACTAGTGTCCTCCGTTAAAATAGCTTCTCTAAAGAGCGTACTATTTATATACACCTACAAGATCTACAAATATGTTGATAAACAATTCACGTGATCATGAATGAAGGACAATAAAATATCGGTCATGTGATACGTAACACAGTTCTTCTACAGAGTCCAAACAGAATCGTCATGTATTTTCTCTTCAAACTATTTTTTGTATTCACAAATAAGAGAATATGAACAGCACGAATATAACAGAATATTTACCTTGTACGTTATTCTTATTTGCAATCAAATATAAAGTGGAGTTTGTAAAAACATTACTTCATAGCCAGTCCTTCAACTAAGGTGATTTCTACTATCCTGCTTTCACCATTGAACCCTTTGGTTTAAATAATATTTGTCATCGAACATATAAATTTGTTCTTATAATCATGTTTTGCAGACACTGTTCTTGGATAACTTTGATGACAATTCTATTTTACATATTGGTCTTTCTACATATGATTTAAGTCCTATTGTGTATTTTTGATGGGTTGCATACATATATGATAGAGTTTTGGCTACCAAATAGTTATTAACATACGTCTAATTATGTGACACTTTTGCGACGAATGTTCGAATTCTCCATGACTTCATTCAACCAAATTGGTTGTGTAATCAATGGCGTTATTTAAAATTCATAAAACTTGAAAATCAAATAGGTTCGAAAATATTTCAGTTGAAATCATATGGATAAGAGAAGGAGATGTGTAGGAAAAAAATACATGGGTATGCATGTCCATGATGTCAGACCCAAGCAAACGAGATGAAATACATATGATGAAAGCACGAAATTACTTGAAAGAAGTCATAGAGACAGACACACAATAACAAAAAGATAACAAAATGAAATATATGAAGCAACATACAAGCCTTCACAATAAACAGTACAGTTTCATGTTAACATTCAACTTAGCGTACGATTTGCATTGATTGCAAAAACAGTCTATGCTGTGTCAAACGTTTAGGGGTAAAAATGCACCTTATAATTATAGTCGGTACGACATCATTTTAAATTCTAGGTAAACTTATCTTTAAATTCGTGTTACTGAGTCTTAATTTGACTGTGTAGTGTTGTGTAAAGTATTCTTCGTTTTTATGTCGTTTTTTTGCTAATACTATTTTCAAATGAGGGGTTTACAGTGTCAATTAGACGTCTTTCAACTATAAATGTTAAATTAACATTTTTTTCAATATGTTTACCGAAGTTGTTCTTTTATTTTGTGAAATACAGTTTTAATATCCGTCGTTTAAAATGTAATATTGTTTGTCCTATATAATGGTTAAATTATATATATTATCACATATAACATACTATAATATGTCTAATCAAACATAGGAATACAGTTAGTTTTGATCTTATATTTACTTTAAGTGATTACAGTATCACTTATACACCCTGATCCAAAGTAACTAGATAGTATTTATCGTTTAGATGAAAGTCAATAATCTGAAACAAATGTAAAAGGATGGGTGATAAAGTATAACATGAATGTTTGACGTATGCAGTGTGATTTACAGTGAATTGACCTTTTTCACTTGATACGTGTTACCTTGAACTGTTGATTATAGCGAGTATGAATAACTGAATTCTAGATAACAGACAAATAACAACATTTTATATAAAATCAACAAATCTGGAAATATCAATATCTATGAAAATCAATTACTTGCGTGTGCTAAGCTATCGATTCATTTATCCATGTTATGGTATTAACTATTCATATGAATACGTCATGCGCTTACTTTTTTCAATTCCCAATTAAATGATAATGGTAAGGCTACTTCTCAGTTCCTTGAATTCGAAAATAAAAATAAACGATAAAACTACAAAACAAGTAAAATCACAAAAATACTGAACCCCTAAGAAATTCTAAACGGAAAGTCAATAATCGATTGGCCGTGCCATCATCAAAAGATAAAACACATCAAACGAATGGACAACAACTGTCATATTCCTGACTTTGTACAAGCATTTTTAAAAAGTCAACGTAAAAGTCACTAAGGCTATAATTCGAATACATCAATATCATAGATATTAATAGTGTCTTGCATTTTTCAATATTGCTTGAATTATCCTGTTTTGGGTTAAAATGGAAAAAAGTTGTATTGTTATGATATCGTGTTATTTTGTAAAATATATGAGCCTTTACTAAACAAGTCTTAAGTTACAAAGATTTCTCATCTACAGATGGCACGTAGGTTAGACAAATATCTTTATCAAAAAGTAATGATGGGTTTAAATGGCATGTTATTATTGAGAACGTCTAAGTTAAAGGCTTGTTTAAAGCTCGTTTGGGTGGCTGCTTTTGCAAAACAGTTCTCATGTTTTGATACAATACTATGTCTCTAGTGGCTGTATATGTCAAATGATACGCTAGGTCACTATGTGTTTGACGTTTGTATGATTAGTTAATAAAACTAAACTATTTAATGATAATTGAGATGGTTCAGGAGATATAAAAAGAAAGAGACAATAGATTCTTATATTTTGCCAAAATGAAGATTTTAATATACAAAATATGGGTCACCGCAAGGTACTATTCGTTCAAACTTGCCAACAATATTGCTTACCTTGTTCATGAAAAAACACATTTTTTGTGCATAAAAAGAAATTGGCGATGAGGCCATTTCAGGCTTGTACATTTGTAGTTAGGAGAATTTTGTTTGGCTTAGTGTAAAGAGGCTCACTGTGACTATTAAATAGACGGAAAACAAAAGACAATGGTCTTTGACTTTTTGGATTGTTTTGCTATGCATACACTGGTGAAGTGTCATCGATGGATACCACATACCATTTCTATGTCTATACAAAAGTTGTCCATAGATAGTTTTATTATGATAACGATTTTGACACAGTTAGGCAATACATATATTTAACATGTCAAACATAGCGTCCTTATCTTGTGTATGTATCGTTAGTATATTTAATCATAAGAACACATAACTACATTTACGGAATGGTTCAGATCTGGTATTTTATTGCAGTTTTAGGTAACGTACTTGTCATTGCATCTATAGGTCAGTACACGGTTGAATAAAAAGAAACAATAGACAAAATACAAATATGAAATACAGCAGCAAAAGACAAGCACTGGATTCCAGGTTCCTGATTTAGGAGATGTACATATAAAATGGCGCCAAAGATTTCCCCTAACCTTGGAGAGTAGTGTATCAAAAGTAAGCAAATCGAACATTATATATTCAAAAGCAGCAACCAATCAGTTAGAACAACTTATTTAAACGATACCATTATACATATAGCATAATTCAACTAATTATATACACAAAGAAAAAAGTAAACCACCCCTGCGTTTTTTCGAATTGACAAATATTACGATAAGAGACATAGGATCCTTTGATTATTGTGGCCATAATTAGTAATGCAGACTGCAATGACATAACATTTGCTTTAAGAAATACACCACATATTGCAACAAAAATAATAATCCAGTTTGAACACTAAAACGTGTCCATTTTAAGTATGGACCTTCTGAGTTCGTTATGCATGATACTAAAGTCATTTCACTTAGAAAACGCCAATTACAAATCTGTTAATGTAACCCATAGTTCAGTATTCAATATTGGGTGACACCATCACGTGATTGGATGCAGGCTTCAACCCTGCGACTTATCCCTCCAGTTAGTCGTCGGATTTCCTGCTGTGGTATTTGCCACCAACCTGGTGCAACGATGCTTCCAACTGACAAAAATGTTGTACAGGTGGCATAACGTGTCCCAAATATGCTCTACCGGATTTAAATCCAGACTCATGTCAGGCCATTGAAGTGGAGTTACTGCTCAGCCTTGCAGAAATGCGGTGACCACCCTTGAACGATGCAGCCGAGCGTCGTCATCCATAAACACTGGTCGTGCAGCTAATGGGTGGTTATCAAAATGAGGTACAACTACTGGCCGAAGAACGTCTCTGATCATTTGATCACCGTTAAGGTTTCCGCGTATGGTGACCATGTCCAATTTACAGTCATGAGAGATACATCCTCATAACATCATAGAGCCTCTACCGTAAGGGACAGTTGCTTAGATGTTACTCGGGATGTATGCTGTATTTTGATGTCTCCAAACTCTCAATCTCCCATCTGTTACATGCAAAAGAAACCAATGGATCTTGCGCCATGTCCTCAAGTTTCAACCGCGACGAGCTAAGCACCATGCCAACCGCAGTTGTTGATGTCGGTCAGTTAACATAGGACGTCTTGTTACCCTCCTAGAATTCAGTCCTGCTGATTTCAACCGGTTCCTCAAGGTTCTGGTTGATAGCTGTCTATTATGTAACCATTCTCTTTTAAGAACAGGACTTGTTGCGAATGACATTCGTCTAAAAAGGCGTTACATTGCCCTGTCTTCTCGCTGCGATGTTACCAATGGTCTACCGGATCTTGGTAAGTATTTGACGTGATTGGTTTGGATGTGTTTCCACACAAGCTTGCTGACTACAGTGTAATGGTAGCCCATCTGACGTCCAATAGCTTTATACGATAATCCTGATGATCGCATGCCGATAATCTGCCATCTTTGAGCCTCTGTTATTCGTCTTTGTACTATGTTCACAGACATTTTAATAACCGGTCAAACCTGTATGGTCACATCTTTTTAAAGAAACATTGATATAGTAAAATCTATATTTATATTCAAATAAACATTTTGGTAACAAAAATATATCGCAATATATCAGGGGGTGCTTAACTTGATTCTATGTGTATAATTGGACGCAACATACATGTTTTTTCTAGGATTTGTTCAGTCTGAGTGCCCACTAGGATGGCTACATTTTAAGGAAGGATGTTACCTCTTCAGCAAAGAACATTTATCTTGGTACACTGCACAGGTATCTTATTTAAACTTTAAAGCGATAAGCAAGAGTTGAACTTAATGTTTATTTATTCATAATGTATGACCAAATTCCTACGTTTGTGGAAGGATTAGCAAGCAAAATCGAGGGAATTGAGTAAATGATAATACAAGCATAAAAATTACCACAAGGCATTATAAGTATATACTTTTTAAGACATAACTGCTGGCCATTCAACATATTGTTTTTTTCAAGATGGCCACGGCCATTTTTTTAAATGCCTGTTTTCGTCAGTTTGAAAATACTGATTTTTCTTGAAAACTTTTCTTTGAACTCCTTTTTAGTAACAACCAGTTATCAGGTTTGGCGGCTACCTTCCTTACACAGGTCGGGACCACTACCTTATATGGAAATGCATAAATTAGCATACTTATGTTCTGGCACATGTAATTGTTTATTTACATGTGACGCAATTTATTTTTAACTAGGTTTTTGACCAATCCACTAAATGAGTCGCAATGCGTGATGGACTACTATGTGTTTACAATCAACCAAGACACGTGTTATTTACTAAAATACAACACATTTTTTCGTGCAATGCGGGATTCACAATTTCGCTTAGTTTTTCATTTTGTGTATCCTCATTTATAGTTCGTGTTATAGAGTATTACTTCCATGCTCAGATTAGCGAAGAGTTGTTTCTATGCGAAGAAAAAAGGGTTTGAATTACCCGATATATAGCCATTAATTTGTTTGATGATGGCAAAGAGATTTCATGTATTTGTCCACCAGACAGCAAAAAAACAACAAAGAAAAAACACAATTACCCATGAGACAAACTTACAAGTGTATAGGATAGGCCGTCGATGATATTCACGAGGATAGCAATGTTCGTAAAGATAATTAAAGGCAAATGTTGGATCCTTGAATTTTGTTTTTCTAAAAAAGGCGAAGATATATTTACATACATGGCAGTGTTAACACAATCTATAAGTATTTTTTGTCACATTTCAGTATATGGGACTTCCAAACTGTTCCCTTCGTTTTGAAGGAAGTGAAGTCAGCAACTGTAGTTTCAGTTTGTTCGTTTTTAACGGGCTCGGACATTTGCCAAACTGAATAAAATCATTACAGCTGATTTCTTATACCTGCAAAGTAAAACGTTGGTTGGCTTGCTTGCTTTTTTTGTATAGTTGTTTATACAAGCTTTGAAAATAAGATTGACATCCTTAAACAATATATATATAGGTATAGTTTAACTTGTATATTTTATATTTTGTACAATATGCAAACAAAACAAGCAAGCTAACCAAAGTTTTGCTCTACATGCATTAGGTAATAAGCTGTAATGATTTTATCAATATGTATGTGCGACAAGGTGGAAAATTTGATATGTTTTGTGAAAATTGCAGCGTTGGATCTATAATAAAAAAAAAAGATGTGGTATGATTGCCAATGAGGCAGCTGTCCACAAGAGACCGAAATGACACAGAAATTAACATTTATATATCACCGTACGGCCTTCAACAATGAGCAAAGACCATTCCGCATAGTCAGCTATAAAAGACCCCAATATGAAAATGTAAAACAATTCAAATGAGAAAACTAACGGCCTTAATTATTATATATATAAAAAAAATGAACGAAAACAAATTAATATGCAACACATAAACAAACGACAACCAATGCTATACAGGCTCCTATACAATTTTTGTTTTTGATGAGATAGATTTTTTGTCCTTTTATATATTTAATTGGGCCGGTTTGTTTTTTTGGTTTAATTTTGGTTGGATTGTTTTACACAAGTAATTTTTGGGTCATTGATAGCTTCTTTTTTCAGCATTGAAACTTATAGGTCTTATTTGGCACTCATTCATCATCTTCTTATTTCTATATACAAAGCACGTTTTAGAAGAAGAAAAAATAGGTAATATGGCACCCACTATGATCTAGAGACTTAATATGGAGATATTTTACATATGTCAACATAGGACAGCAGCCGAATGTTAAAAAACGTTAAAAACCCTCTGTGGTATATTTTGTGATCAAATTAGCAACAAACGGATATTACCGATGTATGAAACTATAAAAAAAAAATGTATTTGAGCTATATACCGTACCCGCTCAGTGGCGGTTCCGGGGGATGGACCCCCTTTTTTGGGACGATCAGTGCATTTGGATGGGCACATGTAGTTGTAACCCCCTCCCCTTTTGTCAAGGGTTAGGACCCCCTTTTTAAAATGGCTGGATCCGCCGTTGCCGTTTTCATAACACTTATTTTTAGCATACTGAATATTATGATGTTCTTACATGTAGTTCAGGTCCTAATAAAACAAAATACACATTCAGTACAGAAAGAAGTGTTTCAATGAAAGTTTTCGTGCTTTTCTAGGCAGAAATGATTTTGGAATCACATTATACAGGTTTAAAAGAGCTCAAATGATTTTCTTACTGGACAGTGGTCACTTCATTGGATATTTCACTGTGTCATGTCGTGAAATTAATGCAGGGTCAATTCATAACAATGCACAAAACCGGTTCAACTACTTTTGCAAGGCGAAAAAGAAAGTCGAATCGTGAAGCCAATAAACAATATTTTTTTAATCTGAGCATGCAAATTGAAGATTACGTTATATATTTTACATTAAGTATATTTGCAGAATAAAAACTTTGGTAATGAGAGTCCCAGACAATATATTAGTTGACTGTTTTCCCACTAATTCCACGTGGTTTAAGTAGTAGTTTACTCGTAGTAGCCCACAATGCATTGTAGTTCATTGAGTCGATTGGTCAGTTTTTGAAAGGCCATATTGGCCTTGTGTTTTGGAAATTACTATGCAAATATATTCTGACGTCAGAAAATCTAGAGTTCTCGACCTGTTACATCACATACATGTATTTATTGGGAAAAAAATGATATTTTCAGTATTTGCGCATGCGAGAAAATGTTATAAAATTCTTTCAAAAACATTGAAACATTTACTATATCTTTAGTGTTTTTGAATTTCAAATGACATTATGAATTGGTTGAATAACATTTTTCAAGGTTATTATACACACGTGTTTAACACTTTAGCGCATGCACAGACTATTTATAGACATCGAGAGTGATTTGTATGCACTACCAGGCAATTCTCATGTATTCAATGGATAAACGTCAATTTTAACTGCAGATCAGTCACTTTTGAAAATGCCTTAGCAAAATTACTGGGAATGGCCTGATTTTTACGGAAAAAATAAGTATATCGTCATGTGTGGTGGATTGCACATTGAAATCACTTGTTATTAAACTCTGGTGATATTTTGCGTGATAGGGGATGGACATGTAACTGAAACCAATATTGCAACATGATTTAAAAGACTAGTGTATAGAGTCATCACGACCACAGTTTCATTCCTGGCGTTCAATCATAAATTAAGAACTTCATACGATTTTGGAATTTGGTATGAGTGAGATTTCGTACTTTACAAACAGTCCATATAAAGCATGATACCGTAATGCTTAAGGTGTTGATCGTGTACATTGTGCTCGATCGTTACCCACCAATCTCTAATATCTGACTTCCCTTCCTGAACATCACTCACAGGTGGCAATGGCATTTTAAATGATAATTTCAGTGTACGTAAGACCAGCAAATTCCTTTCTTGTAATACAATTGATCAGGCACAAAAAACAGAATAAGGCAATTGTGAAGGGTGATGATCATGCCATAGGATTAATCGAAGATCCCATTAGACAAATGGATGGTAGCTGGACCAGTAGTCAGTATACTAGAAGATGAATTTGAAAGATCATGTGGTTACGGTCATTCTATAACAGATGAACGACCTAATGAATACTATACGAAAACATAAAAAGATGTCTTTAAATAGCTTTTAAAGGCTTTGCTAAATGATGAACGAGTTAGGAAATTGATTTCAAGAAGAGACGTCAGATTTGTAAAAACTATAATCCATTTAGGAAATTGTTGAACAGGTACGATATGTGAATAAACTCCAAAATATTGGTCTAAACAATACGAAGATCTTTTGAAGCAAATGCAAAACGAAGGAGAACCTGCTTTTTATAACCAAATGAAATTACAACTTCTTATTTTGGTCAAAAAATGAAACTGGAAACGTCTTTGTCAAAAAAAAAGAGAACCTTAAAAGTGATTGCGATATCTTTTCTAGGCTTTTCATTTCTTGTCACAGTAGACAGTATTACTTTCTTTATCCATAAAACCAAACTTCTCCTCCGTCTCTATTTCAGGATGCTTTTTGAAATAGTTTTATCAAATAGTTGCAAAAGTAGATTTACTTGTAAAATTATGCGATTTGCTGATCTAAATTTGGACGCATTTATCGTTGGTGAGGCAGCAATGGTTACTTCTTGGTCACAAAGTTGGACAACAATATTTGATGATTATGCAAATGATGTCATTCTGCCATACATTAAATCTTGTATCGATAAGTATTCAAGTGTAGATATTGTATTTGATGACTAAAGGAATGATTTAAAGGCTGTAACAAGTCAAAAGCAAGTTTTTTGTGCCAGATGGAAAGGTGTTGGTTCTGGTAGAACACCAAAAGTTTGGAGTAGCTTTCTCTGTGAAGATGACAACAGAACGAAATTGTTCAAGTTTCTTGCAGACAAAATTGCTTCTTAAGAGACTAATACAAATGTGTATGTTACTCATGGTAAAAATATTCTTTGCAATAAAGGTACTTCCTATCTATCCCCTTGTTATCATGAAGAAGCAGATACACTAATATTTTTCCATGTTCGGCATGATTATGAAAAGTGTTGTAAAATGTAATTGTAGGTAGTACTGACACATATGGAATAGTATCGAGAATTGTAGCAATCGCAAAACTAGATAGAACAAATGATGAATAGGTTATGGAAGGAATAAAGACATGAAATGGCTTCCTGTACGTGACATATCAAATGCATTTTGTCCTTGTTTAGCTGCTCTTCCTTTCGTCCATGCATTCAGTGGATGTGACACTTTGTCGAATTGTGGTGGGAATGGAAAGAGGTCAGATTTGCTAACAATGGAAGGTTTTTTCAGATTTAAAGTTTTTTTTTGCTAAAGTATGAAGCGAGGCACGATGTGAATTGTTTGACAGGAAACAAATAAGAGACTATGAACAGCACGAATATAACAGACTGAGAATATTTACCTTGTATGTTTTTCTTATTTGCAATCAAATATAAAGTGGAGTTTGTTAAAAACATTACTTCATAGCCAGTCCTTCAAATAAGGTGATTTCTACTATCCTGCTTTTACCATTGAACCCTTTGGTTTAAATAATATTTGTCATCGAACATATACATTTGTTCTTATAATCATATTTTGCAGACACTATTCTTGAATAACTTTGATGGCAATTCTATTTTACATATTGGTCTTTCCACATATGATTTTAGTCCTACTGTGTATTTTTGATGGGTTGCATACATATAGGATAGGGTTTTGGCTACCAAATAGTAATTATCATACGTCTAAAAATGTGACACCTTTGCGACGAATGTTTCGAATTATGTAGGACTTTATTCAACCAAATTGGTCGCGTAATATATTGCGTTATTTAATATAGTTAATGCGGTGATATGACAAAGCCGTTGGTCAAATTTACGAAGGGAAGAATAAAACTTGAAAATCAAATAGGTTCGGACATATATTAGAAAGGTGTTAGAGAAGGAGAGGTGTATAAAAAAGACATGGGTATGCATGTCCATGATGTCAGACCCAAGAAGACGAGATGAAATACAAATGATGATAGCACGAAATTGCTTGAAAGAAGTCAAGGATACAGACACACAACAACAAAAGATAACAAAATGAAGTCTATGAAGCATCAATCAGGCCTTCGCAATAAACAAGATTGTTTCATGTCTATATTCTATTTCATTTATGACCAGGACAGTCAATTCTGTGTCAAACATTTAGGGGTAAAAATGTACCTCATGATTATAGTCGGTACGACATCATTTAAAATTCTAGGTAAACGTATCTTTAGATTCGTGTTACTGAGTCTTAATTTGACCGTGTAGTGTTGTGTAAATTATTTTTCGTTTTTATGTCCTTTTTTGCCAATACTATTTTTAAATAAGGGGTTTACAGTGTCTATTAAATATCATCTTTTACAACTATAAATGTTTACTTAACATTTTTGAAATATATTTGCCGAAGTTGTTATTTTACTTTGTGACATACAGTTTAATATCCTTCGTACGAAGTGTAATATTTTTTGTCCTATATAATGGTTAAATTATATATCTTATCACATATAACATACTATAATATGTCTAATCAAACATAGGAATACAGTTAGTTTTGATCTTATATTTACTTTAAGTGATTACAGTATCACTTATACACCCTGATCCAAAGTAACTAGATAGTATTTATCGTTTAGATGAAAGTCAATAATCTGAACAAATGTACAGGGATGGGTGCTAAAGTTTAACATGAATGTTTGACGTTTGCAGTGTACATAAACTCATCATAGATACCAGGACTAAATTTAGTATATACGCCAGACGCGTTTCGCCTACAAAAGACTCTTCAGTGACGCTCGAATTCAAAAAGGTAAAAAGGCCAAATAACGTACGAAGTTGAAGAGCATTGAGAACCAAAATTCCTAAAAGTGTTGCCAAATAAAGCTAAGGTAATCTATGCCTGGGGTAGAATTACAGTGAATTGACCTTTTTTCACTTGATACGCGTTACCTTGAGCTGTTGATTTTAGCGATTATGAATAATTGAATTCTAGATAACAGACCAATAGCAACATTTTATATAAAATCAAATAATCAGTAAATATCAATATTTTTGAAAATCAATTACTTGCGTGTGCTAAGATATCGATTCATGTATCCATGTTATCGTATTAAATAAACATATAAATAAGTCAAACGCTTCTTTTTTTTTTACAATTCTCATTCAAATGATAATTGTAAGGCTACTTCTCAGTCCCTTGAATTCGAAAATAACAATAAATGATAAAACTACAAAAAAAAGTAAAATCACAAAAATACTGAACCCCTAAGAAAGTCAAAACGAAAAGTTACTAATCGATTGGCATTGCATTCATCAAAAGATAAAACACATTAAGCGAATGAACAAGAACTGTCATATTCCTGACTTGGTACAAGCATTTTCAAAAAGTCAACGTAAAAGTCACTAAGGTTATCATTCGAATACATCAATATCATAGATATCATAGTTATATTCTAATTCGCCAACTCAAACGAATATAAATTATTTAATAAATAAAACAACACATAAATAGGATCAGTGTGCCTACAGCTGTAGCAGCCTTTAATATTAACTTTACATTCAACTTCATTCTCAAACTAAAGTCCTTCACTTTAAATTCAGGCACACTACCACCAGTCCAATCATATAATAGCACAGTTATATACAGTAACAGTAACAAATTCAAAAACTATCTACAAAAGAGGAAAAACTCATATTAATATGATGTACTAATGCATATTCTCCCATTAACGATAACCATCTCATAAAAGGGGGTGGGGGGTGGGGGGGGGGGGGGGGGTGGGTAAACATAATAACGAATGCTGCTACGTCGTACTATAGGCAAGCTTCGAATAACTTAATTTTCTCAAGCTACCCCCTTAAGTAATGCTTAATCATGCTTTTCACGAAAATCATGAGGGCATATACCCGTAAAACCGGCAGTACGGGTATATGCCATCCAATCAAATAGAACGTAAACACACACCATGTGCTTGATATAAACACACACACACACACGTGTTTATAGTAAACAATCACTTGATCGTTACAACGTCATGTGACTTAATACCTTTAATAAATATATTTATATTATAATTCGCCTACTCAAACGAATATAAATTATTTAATAAATAAAACAACACATCAACATAATAAGTGTGCCTACAGCTGTAGCAGCCTTTCGAAAGACAAAGAAAGCCAAAAAAGCGAGTAGATGTGAACATAGAGTGATACATATACAATGTATAAAGTATATTTATGAAAATTATATTCCCAAACTTTTAGACACTGTCAGTTTTTCTTTTATATTTTCTCTTACATAGCCATCTTTGGCTCTATCTGAAGCCCATCTACCATGCTTCTTGAATAATCTATCCTGAATGCCAGCTGATGCAGCTTCAGTAGCTCCACCTGATCTCAAGCTATGTATTCCAAATTTGGACTTATCTTAACCGATAGATTCAAGAGCTGATAATATAATTTATCTTACTCTAGTATATGATAAAGGTTTAAGACCTCTCAGTTTATAAGACTTAGATTTTTTACATAAATACATGGATCTAAATATATAATCTGAAGATGAAGCGTCAATATTAGATAATAATAAATATTTCTCCAACATACTAACAGGACATGTTTGTGTATCTGTTCTAGCAATTACAACCTGTGTGCCTTCTCTATAATGATCAGTTTTGCTTTTCGTTATGAGCGAAGAGACATGTGAATCACTAAATTTTAAATCAGATCTTTTTAAATTTACCATTTCAGAAAACCTTAAAAACCCTGCATAGCTTATAAGACACATACAAGAATTTTAATTTCTATAAGATTGTTACATTCTTGAACATATTTCATAACAATTTTCTTTAAAATATCTGGTGTAATTGGTTCTTTTTTATTAACAATAACATGTCCAATCTTTCTATGAGCTCCTTCTTTAACCGATATACACAACTGTGAATAACACGGATTTGGTCAGCCTGCTAGTTTATGAGCCCAGCTAATGGAATAATATGCTTCTTCAACCTTAGCATATGAATCAAATGTCTTTGACAGGTGTATTAAGTACAATGAAACATAAAAATCTGAAGCTGGTTAATAAAGGCAACAGTAGTATACCGCTGTTCAAAACTCATAAATCCATTGACAAAAAACAAAATCGGGGTAACAAACCAAAACCGAGCGAAACGCATTAAATATAAGAGGAGAACAACGACACAACACCGAAACGCAACACACACAGAAACTGACCAATCATCAGACAAAACACCACGAGATTAACAAATATAACATGAAAACCAAATACATGAATTTGGGATAGACAAGTACCGTGCCACGTCTTATCTCAATATCTCAAAAATAAGAGAAAACACAAACGAATCAACGTTAAAATGCAACACACAGAGAAACGAACAATAATATAACAATGACCATCTTCCTGACTTGGTACACTTCGGTGTTGACATGAATATCAATTATATGGTCATTTCTATAAATTTTCTGTTTACAAAACTTTTAATTTTTCGAAAAACTAAGGATTTTCTTACGTCCAGGAGTAGAATACCTTAGCCGTATTTGGCACAACTTTTAGGAATTTTTGGGTCCTCAATGCTCTTCAACTTTGTATTTGTTTGGCATATTAACTGTTTTGATCTGAGCGTCACTGATGAGTCTTATGTAGACGAAAAGCGCGTCTGGCGTATTAAATTATAATCCTAGTACCTTTGATAACTATTAAAGGGGAATAAAAGTGGTGGGTTAAACCTGGTTTTATGGATTGCCAAACCTCGCACTTTAATAGCAAAGTTAAATATAATATTGAAATGACAACATAATATTACAGGACCACAACCACAATACAAGTAAATAGGAGAACACATTAGACAAAGAAAAACATGATTAATAGATAACAAAAAGCATCAGGTTTAAAATTCAATACGCCAAAAACGCGCCTTGTCCACACAAGACACACCAGCGACGCCCAGATATAAAAGATCAAAAGTGAAATAAAGTACAAAGCTGTACAGCACTGAAGATCAAAAGTTGAAAAGGTTTCGCAAAATACGGCATTGTTTTTATGCCCGGGATAAGAACATTCTTATTATATAGAACAATTCATGCTATTGCAAACAGTAAATTTTATCAAATGAATATGAAAGAGATATACATAAAGAAACTGAAGTATTAAAAATTACAGAAAACTAAACCTGAATACATATTGCCTAGATATAAAAGATCGAACGTGAAAAAGGTACAAAGTTGTACAGCACTGAAGATCAAAGTTGAAAAGGTTTTGACAAACACGGCATTGTTTTTATGCACGGGATAATATCATCATTATAATATAGAACACTTAATGCTATTGCAACCAGTAAATTTTAACAAATGAATATGAAAGCGATATACATAATGAAACTGAAATATTAACTAATTACAGAAAACTAAACCCAAGTTTATCACAAAATAGACACACAATCGAATCAGTTCAGGCGTCAACGTAATCAAAAAAAATTGTGACGTCACATACGATGGCTAAAAGGCAGAAACGTTATGCCACATTTGAATTTATGAAATTTAGAAACAGCATGACGTCACATATGAAAAACTATCATTCAAACATGAGATGGAATTAAGGTTTAACTTTTAAATAGTTATCACACCACTTACAGAAATTGTTAAATGCATATGAATATTTTCTTTTGGTATTCTCGGCCTTCGAACGCAGACAGAACTCAGTTAGGCAATTATATAAAGATGTCAAATCTTGGTCGACTGGCTTAGGCAAGGACTTCCATACTCCACATGAAAAAATATCTGAAAAACGTGCATATAAAATAGAACTATAATCTACTATACAACAAGCTTACAATATGATTAAATGACCTTGCCAGATTTATTATTCATACTTGCCATGTCAGTGAGACCTTGCCTATTAAATTTGGCCTTGTCATCAACAAACGACCTTGCCAATAAATTTGGCCTTGTCTTTACTATGCGACCTTGCTCAACAGCCTTGTCGTAAATTCTTACGTGAACTCAGCGTTCAATCTAATAGCTAACACACTAGAAACGAATTCAGAAGATCCCAACAAGGACTTATTATTCATACCATGAATAAAAATGTTCTGATTTGGTTGAAATTCTAAAAGATCAATTACATATGGTTGCAAATGCGAACCTCTTTTAAAAATCATTGTCCAAAATGACGAGGAACGATCAAAGTGCTTCTAGCTTTACATAAAATCAAATGTTTAATTGCTCTACAGACAACAGAAATTGGAGGAACAATCCAATTAACTTCATTATTCCAATATTGCGTGAACGCATCAACCGCTTCAACACCTGGATTGCAGAACTTAGAATTAAACCTGGGTAATTTTTATTTAAATTACTTGCAAACCTGTCCACAGTATGCGGACCCCACATACCATCTATAAATTAAAAAAATTCTATGCTTGTTCCCCAGTCTTCTATATCAATCATTTTTGAAATATAGTCAGCTTTAGTATTTTCAGATATCGGGATCCAAATAACATCTAACGTAATATTCAATTCAGAACACAACTTAAAAATATTCATAGCTATCTCTTGTAAATGCACTTTTGAACTTCTTTTCTGAACAATGAAAACACAGTTATTGTTATCTGTATGCCTTTTAACACATTTATTTCTTAAACGGTTTTTAAAAGACATCAATGCTAACAAAATAGCTTGAAGTTCTCTCCAAGGTGAACTCTGTATAGACTCTTGTAAAGTCCACATCTGATGAAAAATATTAGAGTCAATATCTATCGAGTAAGCACCAGCAGCTACATTACTAGCATCAGAATAAACAACCACGTGGGGAAAAGAATAACCTGCTAAATTTTTTCTGTTCAATCTTAGAATGTTATTCAGCCAAAATGTGAGCTCATTGAATACACAATCCGGACATTCCAATATTAAATTTAAATCCCACTTTACTCTGCTTTCAATAGCCCAGTGTAAATAACGGGTCATTAAACTAGTTATGTTACCCATGACTAGACACATAGAAATTACCTTTCCAGTTACCTGAGCCAATTCTCGTGCTGTGAAATTAGGAAAGTTATTCAAAACATCAACCAATGATGCTAGGGTATTTTCAATCCGTCTATCTGATATACTAATTGAAAAATAAGACGAATTCCAAACTAAACCTAACCACTCTAAACATTGGACTGGTTCAAAAATAGATTTGTCCATGTTTATAAGAAACCCTGTTTCTAACAAAGACGTTTTTACAAAAGATGAACATTCGGAAGCTTCTTGTTTTTTTTTACCCATTCCAAGTCCATCATCTAAGTAAAGCACAATATCCACGCCGTTTTCTCTCCAGTATTTTACGATTGGACGTAAACATTTGGTGAATAGATATGAAGATGACGAAAGACCAAGGCTAAAACTGTAAAACAGTAAAATTTATTGTTCCAGCAAAATCCTAAATATGTTTGTTGTTTAGTACATACGTCATAATACAAATAACCAGATTTAAGATCAAACTTAAATAGATAGCAATCTTTTGTGAAATAGTTATAAGCCACTTTCCAGTCTTCAATTTTAATATTCTTTCTTTTTTTAATAAAAACATTCAGTTAACCTATATCCAAAATCAGACGTTTTTTGCCCGAACTTTGAACTGCAACACTAAGCGGATTTACAACAAAAGGTTGAAATGGAGTTTCAACAACACATCCGATATCAAGTAATTCTGAAATTGCTTCATTTACAAATTTAGAATGGACATTAGCAGATTTGTTATTCTTAAATGACATAGATGTAGGAGTCTGCAAAAAAGGAATAACATACCCATTTTTATAGTATTTATAACAAACTCATTAGCACCTATATGTTTCCAAAATTGTATATGCTTGCGTAAACTATATTTCACCCATTTTGCAACAGATAAAATATCAATATTGTCAAAATATTTTGCATGTGACATAAACAGTTCAAACTGTCCGTACAGATTACTTTCATCTAAAAAAGTAGTATAAAAATACTTATCATTAATTCTGTTGCCTTGTTGTCTCTGAGACACCTGGTTTTGTACTGAATAGGAGGGGGCACTGAGTTCGCCAGTGACCAAGCTGGTTGCAGTTGTAACAGATGTCCTGAGATGAGGGTTCCCTCCGTCTGCCGGTTCGAAAGGGCGGCTGTTGGTAGTTGTTTTGTCTAGCGTTATGTCGATTCCGCATATGTGCAGAAGGAGCAGAAGCAGTAGCTGTAGCGGTTCTATAAGTATGAGGTCTTTTCTTTTCCTTAATACTCCTAATGGCACGGGTTTCTGCAGAACGAATGCGCTTCTCGTCTTCGGAGTCGGAGGCAAGGTCGTCGCTTTCATATTCACGGACGGTTTTCCATCCTGCGGGAGATTTGTCTGCAATGCGGATGAGTTTATTTCGCTTCTTAACCTTAAAGATAGTTCCAGATACCAATTTAAGACAAGCTGTATCTTCATCAGGAATACTCTTCTGGAGCTTAACGAGGTCGGCCATGATTTCACAATCAAAGTTGAATTATATCTGGTTGCCCTCACCTTTGACTTTAACTGAAACTTCCTGCTTGAGTTTGGTAGCAAAATTCTCGTTGCCAACTGCCAAATCTTTGTGTATAGTAGCGATCTCCCCGTCGAGATAGTTTTTAAACAGAGAGAAAGTATCAACCAAGTCGTTATTCCCAGCATTATGTGCAGAAATACCATCACGCAACGAATGTACACTAGTACCAGAAGGCAAAGATTCATGGTGGGAATCTAGAAGTTTTTCGGAGTCAGACATACCATAATAACGAATGCTGCTAAGTCGTACTATAGGCAAACTTCGAATAACTTAATTTTCTCAAGCTACCCCCTTAAGTAATACTTAATCATGCTTTTCATGAAAATCATGAGGGCATATACCCGTTAAACCGGCAGTACGGGTATATGCCATCCAATCAAATAGAACGTAAACACACACCATGTGCTTGATATAAACACACACACGTGTTTATAGTAAACAATCACTTGACCATTACAACGTCATGTGACTTAATACCTTTAATAAATTTATATTTTAATGTTGTCTCGCATTTTCAATAGTGCTTGAATTATCCAGTTGTGGGTTAAAAAGGAAAACATTATATCGTTTATATGATATCTTGTTATTTTTTGAAAACATATGAGTCGTCACTAAACAGGTCTTAAGTTACAAAGATTTCTGATCTACAGATGGCACGTAGGTTAAGTAAATATCTCTATTTTAAAGTAATGATGGGTTTAAATGGCACGACTTTTCATTGAAAACGACTAATTTAAACGCTTGTTTAAAACTCGATTGAGTGGCTGCTATTGTAAAACAGTTCTTAAGTTTTAACACAAAAATATGTCTCTAGTGGCTGTATATGTCAAAAGATTCACTAGGTCACTGTGTGTTTGACGTTTGTATGATTAGTTAATAAAACTGAACTATTAATAATAATGATAATTGAGATAGATCAGGAGATATAAAATGAAAACGACAGAGTGCCAAAATGAAAATTTTTTTTCTTTCTTTTCTCTTTTTTTCTTCTTTTTCTTCTTTCTTCTCTTTTTTTTCTATTTAAAAATAACAACACTGAGTCTGTTTATCATAAGGGTAAATAACAAAAAAAAATTTAACGGCCGATTTTCTTGACTTGAGGCAGCACCATTAATATAGCATCTTTTTACCATTCGCTTAATGACTACTTGACATCTCTTGTTTTAATTGAAGGATTTCTATTTCCCCGACAATGTTGGAATGCCTATTGGTGAACCAGATGACGACGCGACATATATCATGGAAGTACATTATAACAATCCGGAACGGCGTAGTGGTAAGCATTCTTTCTGAAGGTTTGTTTAATTTCAAACTCTTAATATTTTCAATTCATATTCCCTATTCAAAAAGAAGATTTCAATCTACTGGTAGTTAGTTTTGTGGAAGCTGGTACTGAACGGACATTCCTTTGGCACTATCTTACGGTGTTTATATTTCACAACTTGTTCGCTATGCCCGTGTTTGTTGTGACGTTTTTGATTTTAACGATTTTAATCTATGTATTACTGGTAAATTATTAAACCAGGGATATCGTTACCATAAATTACTTAAAACCTTTACTAAATTTTTCCATGTATACAAAGATTTGGTTTGGAAGTTTGGTTGTACCTGTAGAAAACTTATTTCAAACGGGATAGCACATCCTCATTTTTACGGAAATGTTGTTAACTGTGCCCGGAAATTTAGAAATGATCCATATATATAAACCTGTTGCTCCTTGAAATAAACTTATTCTTAAAGGTTACCTTTTCAACAATGTTATAAGATCATTGAATATTGTTTTATTGGTATAAATATTGACTTTGTTATCAGTAGATTAAAAGCTAACTAAATATTACTAGTATGTTATATACATACACATTTTCATGGCGTCTATACACTAAATCCATTGTATGTTGGATGTGTACGGATTGATTGCTTAGTCTTAGATGAATGATTGTTTTATTAGTTGTTAATGGCTTTGAACTAGCTGTCAGGTAACTGCGAGTACTCTCAGATCTGTTCATTGTGTCTTTTTGTGTCGGGATGTATAAGTACCCGGCCACGTCCACTTGTATGTTTTGTCTATCTGATGAGTTAAGCCTTTTTCAACTGATTTTTATAGTTCGTTCTTATGTTGTACTGTTATACCACTGTCCCAGGTTAGGGGGAGGGTTCGGATCCCACTTACAGGTTTAACCCCGCCACACTATTTATGTATGTGCCTGTCCCGAATCAGGAGCCTGTTATTCAGTGGTTGTCGTTTGTTTATGTGTTACATATTTGTTTTTCGTTCATTCTTTTTACATAAATAAGGACGTTAGTTTTCTCGTTTAAATTGTTTTACATTGTCTTATCGGGGCATTTTATAGCTGACTATATGCGGTATGGGCTTTGTTCATTGTTGAAGGCCGTACGGTGACCTATAATTGTTAATGTTTGTGTCATTTTGGTCTTTTGTGGATAGTTGTCTCATTGGCAATCATACCACATTTTCTTTTTTATATTGAATTAAGGCTAATCTCAAGTTACTGGCTTTTATTATCTTAGATGTTTCTGCTTTTGTTTTTGTTTTTTTCTATTCTGTCCAGTCATGTTAATAAGTTGAACAAAAAAAACTTACGACTGCGGTTTTGTTTATCGTAAGTATACTGAATTGTCCTCATTTGTCTGTATTTGTTACTTAAATAAAAATAGTATGTTAAAAAATAAATACACACAAAAAATACAACTCATGAGCATAACAGCACTTAAATTGCCATTTTTTTTAAAAGGAAGGATGTTACCTCTTCAGCAAAGAACATTAATCTCTGTACACTGCACAGGTATCTTATTTAAACTTTAAAGCAATAAGGAAGAGTTGAACTTAATGTTTATTGATTCATAATGTGTAACCAAAATCCTATTTACCCTATAATCATATAACAACACTTTAAATTTCCCACTTTTTATTTCATATGTACGACGTCTTGCTTCTGGAGCCAGACACCATTCAATGAATATGCTACATGCGTAAGCCATAACATGCTGACATATTGTAATTACTTTTCTATAGATATTTAAGTACAAATAAGAAGATTAAAAAAAACATGACATGATGAACATAGTTTATTTCTTTGTCGAACGTGTATGCACTATTATCAGGGGACTTTGAATTACAGCATGCAACGAACAAACGAACAAAAACAGAACTCTCAAGGTACACGGTAATAATCACTACTCAATGCATACTCAAACTTTATTGAGTAGAGATACAATAAGAACATTAATCAAATAATAATACACCAAACGAAAGGAAAACAACTGTCATATTCCTGACTTGGTACAAATATTTTTAAATGTAGAAAATGGTGGATTGAACCTAGTTTTATATCACCAAACCTCTCAATTGTATGACAGTCGCATCAAATTCCAGTCAGTGTTTAGTCATTGTTAAAAGTAACCAGTGTAAGTCAGTGTTAAAAGTTACCAATAAAACATATCAATGAAAACAAGTGTGTATCTACAACTACACTTCCAACTGAGTGTAGTAGTATAGTCCTTTACATCAAGCCTTGTCGTATTGTGTTTGTTTTCTTGTTTGTTCTAATACATGTTATACAGACTAATATTTAAAAAAAAGGGCAAATACTAGAAACATTAATAGATCGTATAATTCACCTGCACCTGTCCTAACTCAGGAATCTAATGTTCAGTAGTTGTTGTTTGTTGGTGTGTTTCTCGTTTTTTTTAAATAGATTATACTGTTTGTCTTTCCCGATTGGATTGCTTTACTTTACACTTTATAGCTTGCTGTTCGATGGGATAACATATGTCAAAGATAATATATCATTACGTATTCGAAGAAAACAATATAAGTTTGATTAACTTGTGTCTCATCCCTTTTGCACATTTAAGCAAAAAATATGTTTAAACTAAACCCAGGGCTCTGTGTTGAAGACCGTACTTTGACCTACAGTTACTGACACATAGTTCAAAACTAATACACTATGGGAGAAAGTTACCAGAGAGTTATCGACACATTGTATAACAATTACTGTGCATGAATATATACCTAAAGTATTTAGCTTGCTTTAAATTAAATGATAACAAAATTAGAATTAAGACCTGTCTAATGTTGAATTGGTAAACTTTTTGAATCTTGAAATAATTGTTCGGATTGTAAGTTTTAATTTTATAGCCCCAATTTGCAGCTATGAAACAAATTTAGAAAACCAAATTGCTGCCAAAATTTTAACTATTACGTAAGAAGACAATTAATTTTCGATAAATCTAGCAATTACAAAAGAAAAATACAATTTAATTTATGAACACCTCATATCAAAAGAATGCAAAGATTGTCGACATTGCATCACTGGAGCTGAAAAATCTAATGAGCAAAAAGACTGCAAAGAAAACATGCAATAATATATATTTCCCGGCAGATACAAAAATAACAGACATAGTCATTAGGACTGGTTATCAGTCTTTTAGTGCCAGTTAGGATACAAAAGTTGCTCAATGAATTAGTTTATCGATACTAGAATATTTAACATGAAACCGTCGAATGAATGCATGGAAATGACGAATCACTGCAGCATCTCAAGACTAGATTGAAGTTATCCTGTCAAGACAATTTTTAAATTTCAAAATATTTTGAAAATAAGGAAAATCGCAAAAATATTTCTGAAGTTGACAATAGACCATCGATCTAAAATACCTGTGAAATAAACGAACATAGTTGTTGGGAACAATGACTGTAGGGAATTTATCATGAAGCATCTACATTTATTATCGACAAAAGAGTACATGCATTACTTTGCAATGGAACTATAACCATTATTCTCTTAGCCAAATTCACGACTGAATTTTATATCATAGGACAAGGGCCGCAGAATCATGATAAATGATTGTAAAAACCACCCAATAAGGCAACAAGAAAGGACACAAAGACACCGAAAAAAGTCATGAATTGGTTATCCAACTTGAATAACTAGTAAAAATTGATCGATAGCTCACAATCTGGTATAGATTTGTGTCAATCTTTGGGCTTGTTGGTATCGCTCAATTGTACAGTAAACGCCTTTGACAACTTGGCGGTGTCTTGGAAGGAATGATTAATACATCACTTCTCAAAAAATGGAAACTAGCTGTCATAGAAGATATACAGCAAGCACATATGAAAGGAAGCGTCGTTCTCGTGATTATCGACGAATATATTAAGTACGTTCTGAAACATGCCATGTCGTGACAATGAATACTTAATCATAGCCAAAACACCAATAATAGTTTGAAGAGATATACTTGATACCAAGAATAAATTAACAGGGAATACTATTTTAGCACTTTCAACATGAACCAATTCCACAAACCTGAGACACATGGTTATCTATCTGAGAAAAATAAGTTGTAGTTGTGTCCTTCTGACGAAGAGTTCAACAATAATACTTTTAAGCTTTTAAGCTGCGAAATGTTCAGGGATGTCTGCTATTCAACGATATTACTGGGCACAACTAGAATCATTCTTATTATTGAAACTAATGTATGTGAAACCTATCCATGATGTGTAAAGATATTCTTAGTATCAAGCATATCTCTTTTCAACTAATTCAACGGATTTTACTATGACGATGTTTACTAGTTGATCAAGACGGTAATGTACAATTTAGCTAGATCGACAAGCTTGAAGGGTTTAACCTTTGCTATATTATTTGATTTAGGCTAGCACAATTGTATTGATAGAAGATTCTTGACATTCTTTCTCTGTCTTTGTATACTGTCTAATTGGAATGTTGTCAAGTTTGATAAAAAAAAGTTATGCAAGCAACTAGGCCTTTTGTGATGTTACATCTCCAGCAGTTTGTTTGACTTACAGTGTTGTCAAGAGCAAAGTAACGTACTTAATTATCGATCATAAATGAAAATGTATCATAAATGATAATGCTTCGTTGAGATCGTCAGATACATCATCAAAGAAACAAAACTGCAGTCAGTATCCTTGTTAATTCAGCACAATTTTCCAGTGACTGGTAATTTTCCTTTTTTTAATCGACGACTTATTTTCAACTTAAGAAGAATTTATTGTTTTTCCTCGGGGAAATATTTCAAGATCTGAAAATGTTTGCCATGATGCCATGTTTTTTCAGGGGTGTTTCCGTATAACTATTAAAATCAAAAGATATAGTATGATCTACTACATGTAAATACACCTCTTTATGAATAATATCTGTATTTTTAATGACTGTGCAACTGTATTATTCATATGCTTGTTTCCAGATTTGATAGACATCTCATTCGTGTTTTGATCCCAAGTATATGAAATCACCAAGCACATACAGTATCAAAAGGTGAAAAAACAAATGTAAAAATATATTAAATAAACCCGCAATCACCGTAGACAATTTTTTTTAATTCTAGATATACGATTAAAGTTGATTCAACTTAAATGTATGGGTTATATAGTTTTTCTCACTTCCTGCATTTCAAAAGCAGTGATAATAGTACAGAAAAAAGCCTACAACATTTTAAAAGTATCTGGTTACTTTTTCATTTTAGTTTACCGCTGCTAATAGACTGCTAATCACCTACTTTATCAATTGCTCAATCATCGGCGATTTGATTATAAGCATATGGCGTATAGGTGTTTCGCTGATTAAATTTGAAATTAAATATGCGTAATCTGTTGAGGTACCATTGGGTTTTGAAGTGTCTCACGTTATATATATTTAGAAGTTAATACCATTTATACGTGGACTGATACTCCCCGAGGACATCATACTCATCTCAATATTTAAGAACTACTGATATAATTTAGAACTACTGATATAATTTAGAACATACTCATCTTTTATATAAGCTTTGGATTTCAAATATTTTGGCCACGAGCATCACTGAAGAGACATGTATTGTCGAAATGCGCATCTGGTGCAACAAAATTGGTACCGTTGATTTTATTAGCTTCGGCTGAGCTTTCTCATAGGACCAACTGAGATTTTCTCATAGCTTTGCGGCAGTCGTTTGACGTCGTCATCGTGAACGTCTACATTAAACATCTTAGGAACTTTCAGGCTAAATGTAAAAATTCATTATTGAAATGTGAAATAACACAATGTGTCCGATGGTCTCAATGATAAATCGATAAAAGAAAATATTGGCGGTAAAATGCAACCTTTGTCTAGTTTCGTGACAACTGCTGTGAGTATATAGAAAATATCACTGACGGAACATTGTTGAACTGTCTGTTATATCTTATTACAGCAAATATACCAGATTCCTTCTTTGAGTTATTTCCCTTTACTGACAAATGTAACCTCTGTTGTTTTACATTTTTTCTAAAGAAAACGGACAAAGAAAGGTTTTGACCTGGCTCGGTATTTATACGTCCAGACATTACGTTTTTGTGTTATTTGGTTTTTTATTATGCTTGTCTCACAATTTGTTTTAATGTTCTTTGTGCTTGAGAGTGTTATTAGGCCATTTTGTTTTTCTTTGTTGACATACTTATTTGATTTTATAGAAATAAAGGAAACACGATGTTGAATGCGCTATCCGATTTTTAAAAATAAGGTTTACCTATACTGCCGTTTTTTTCTTCTTTCATTTATATATTATTGTCGATATCAAAGAATTGAATGCAGCTGTCATATGAGTGAGAGGTTTGTCACGCTTAAAAAATAGGTTCATTTCACCATTTCTGTTAAGAATGATACAGTTGTATACATTTCGTTTAATGTGTTGGAGACTTTGATAAGGGTCTAATTTTCTTTGGAGATTGTTATTGGTGTTCTGTGTTTTTGAACTGAAAATAAATGCAATAAGAGAGGACAATGCAATTTGTGTAAATATATTGACCCATATATGTTACTATTGTAACTGACATTACGCATTCATTTAACTACATGTAATGTGATTATTATCCTAATTTCCAATGCGCGTATTAAGACTTGTAAACCAAATTCGATATAAACGATAACTGAGATCATAATTGTTATGTCGCTAGGAACCCTATACGATTAATGCATTTGTGTTGTATGTAACCAATGTAACCACATGTTATCATTGCGTTAGATATAGATCAGAAATTGTAAGTTAATGTTGACTCACTTACTATGCAATTTATGAAATGTATCAAGAATTATACCTTATCTTATCAATGCATACGAGGCCGCATGTGTAGTTAGTGGGAAATTATAGGCACTTATAGGTTGTATTTCTGTAAATATTAACAATACAACTTCCCATAAGGAACTCCTCATACGGCTCAAAATGTACCACTTTTACTATGAAGTTATGAAAAAAAAATCATAGTCTAGAATGATAAGCCCATATGCACTAACAATATGTTCAAAGATGGAAATATAGGGCTGAAGGGCAAATTTTCAACGTTGATATGGCCCGAACTTCTATGAGTGTAATCTTTCACTCAATGTCTGAACTATCCCTACCTTGACTGTATGATTACCACATTTTTCAATATAAACAATATGCATAAGTATATTTACTTGTAACATTCTCAGGTTATGTCTCTATGAAACGTATCATAGATATCATAACTACATGTAGGAACCAGTATGCAAAAAAATACAATTATTTATGAATATTCTATATATCTCATAGAGAGGCGCCGTTTGATTAACAGCTGTACTTACAAAGAGTAACAATTAATGAATGTGTTTGTAGATAGATGTTTTTGTGCTCTGTTAAATTGTTCCTTTTAAAATTGTAACACGTACGATGATGACTGCTGTACCCATATTTAGACTATCTTCTTTAATCTGCTGTTTAGTTAACGCATCATTGTAAATATAACGGAATTTGATGAGACTGTATTCAAAGTGAGAGGGTTAGCGCTGTAAAACCAGGTTTTATCCACCATTTTCTACATTTGAAAATGCCTGTACCAAGTCAGGAATATGACAGTTCTTGTCCATTCGTTTTTTATGTGTTTTGTTATTTGACTTTGCCATGTTATTATGGACTTTCCGAATTAGTTCAGTATTTTTGTGATTTTACTTTTTTGTATATAACAATACCTGGGCAATTTCAATTAGACAAACGCTGATATTCAACAATTTAAATAAAAACAATCTATTACTGACATTACATGTATATGATACAATGATACTGAGAGAGACACATTTTTCTTCTTTTTCTTTGCCAATGTAACACTAAATTAAAGTGCAATATAAAGACGTTAACTGTTTAGAACGCTGGGTATGGACACGTTAATACAGACGTTTAATTTTAAAATATAATTAACATTAGGTATTTTTCAAACTTTACACCGTCTCTGAAGTCGGCTGTTGTTTAGTTAGGCTAATTTCATTCTTATCAGACAGTTAAATCGATCAAGGTTAGATGAACTGTTAACAATGATTACATGTGGTCTTATTGCTGGCATTTTAGTTTGTATTGCATCTCTTGGTAAGTACATAATTAATTAAATGGTATACTTTTTTTAAAAGGATCTTATAAGCATTAAACAATCTATTCCTTAATGTGAATTCAAACTTGTAGTATGTGCTTTTTCCAAACATTTCAAATTCTGAATTAAATGCACCTCATGACCATATTTGATTTCAAATTCTCAGTTGTTATATGTGCTATTTCCAATACATAACAGTTCAAAATTCTGAATTAAATGCACCTTGTGGACTGTATTTGTTTTCGCATTTTCGGTTGCCTCACGGAAATAATGGTATGTAAAATGCAAAGAAAAATAAATATTATTAACTTTATTTACTATGTATATGCATTCAGGTATCGCATCTCAAAAATATTCGTTCACAGTGTGTTAATTTACGTTTTTTGATTGAGTTAAGTCATCTCATTGATATATCATCGCCTGTTTTTCTATGTTGTGATGGTATACTATTGTTTCAGTTAAAAGGAGAAGGTATGGTACCATTAAAACGTTTAATCCCGCTGCAAATGTTTGCACCTGTTGATAGTCAGGAATCTGATGTACAGTAGTTGTCGTTTATTATGTAATTTTTACGTGTTTCTCGTTTCTGTTTTTTTTTTAAGGATAAGAAGTTGGTTTTTCTGTTACAATGGTTTTACACTTGTCATTGTGGGGCCATTTATAGCTTATTGTTCGGTGTGAGCCAAGGCTCCGTGTTGAAGGTCGTACCTTGATCTATAGTGGTTTACTTTTATAAATTGTTATTTGAATGGATAGTTGTCGCATTGGCACTCATACCACATCTTTCTATACCTATCAATACTTTTGATAACTTTATTTGACATACGATATAGATATAGGAAGATGTGATATGAGTAAGTTCCAATGAGACAAATCTCCGTTCAAGTCATAATTTATAAAAGTAAATCATTATAGGTCAAGGTCTTCAACGTTGGAGTCTTGCTTACACCGAACAGCAAGCTATAACAGAGCCAAACATTAATGGTGTAAAAACCATACAAATGGGAAACTCAACTGTCTAAACATTTTCCAAACGAAAAAAAAAAACGTCTGTAAAGTTAAGTTGGTGCATTTTAATGGATTTCTGAAATGATTAAGAAACAAGAAACAATGCATTTGTAATGGATATATATATTTTTAACAAATACATGCAAAGGAAAAAAATAAAGACAGGAAAAACCGTAATATATGTGTAAAAAAGGGACGAAAGATACCAAAGGGACAGTCTCAGAGTAATTCAGGTCTCAGACAGGGAAAGTAAAATCACAAAAAAGCCGAACTCAGAGGAAAATCAAATCGGAAAGTCTATAAGCACATGGCAAAATCAAATGACAAAACAAAAAAGGAATTGACAAGAACTGTCATATTCCTGACTTGGTATAGGCATTTCAAATGTTTAAAATGCGGAATAGACTGTAACATTCCCGACTTAGGGCTTTTATCAGTTACGAATGCACTTGAAATAAATGTCGCTACCAGAGTAAAGTCATAAGTTTTAATAAAAACTACGTATAATGTTGTTCTAGGTATTAAAAAAATACTATTACAATACAATGTATACACAATCATATCTTTTGAAACCCATTGCATAGAACTTCTATCTGATTTGATAGGGGATGTCAATGGTGAGTGTCCATCAGGCTGGATTCATTATGAAGAATCGTGCTATCTGTTTAGTTCCGAGCTTTTAAATTGGTATCTTGCACAGGTATGATTTTAACTAACACAATATCATGAATACATAACTTTGGATTGGAAGAAATGATGTGCTGTCATTTGTATACCAATTGATTAAATAAAGAGGTGACTTCGAATAAAAAAGACTAAATTCCTCTTGCTTTAGAATTGGTTTAGCGGGGTCGAAGTAAATATTACTTATTGTTTTATATGTATCTATTTAAGGATTGATACGAACCAATTATGCATGCATATGTATAACACTTAACTGTCCTAAACCTGGAGTGTATAACTAATCAATATGTATTTCAATAGGGTTCATGTAGAGGACACGATGCGAGACTTGCTGAAGTCAAATCAAAAGCGCAGTCAGATTTTCTTATAGATTTGGCAAAAAGTTCTAATAAAAGTATGTATTTAACTTAAGAATTACATTTACCAAATAAAGCAATAAATATGTAATTCGTATCAATCTACGTTATACAAACTACATAATGTACAAACGGAATATTATAAATTTTGTGGATTCATTTTTTTTTCTGGATACCAGTTTTCGTGGATTGAGAAAAAATAAAACTTTCGTGAATATTTGACATGTTTGAAGACTGGTTTTACTTGTAAAATCGTTGTGGGGCTCATATGCATATGGAAGAATTATATTTTTAGTTTTGCAAAAGTCTGAGTAATAACTTATATAAAATTCCCTGAAAATAAAAATAATCGTGGTTTACATTTTCTCTCAAAATTCAGTAGCTTGATTTTCTCGGCGGGATGAAGACCCATGTGTGACCTTCAGCTGTTTGGCCGGGTTGTTGTCTCCTTTCCGTTGTCAACTTTGCATAATACATCTTATATCATGTCATATTAACAGTAAAAAAAAGTTAAATTGATTAGTACACGAATATATAAAGTCGATGTTCATCCTAGGTAATAATATTGGTTGAAGAGCCGAATGCTATGGAAACAATATTGACAGATACTTATAAAGACATAAAGTTCAAAAACTGTCAGGTCCGTGTATATTTCCTCTTCGAAAAGGCATCATCGCATTGGAATGTTCTATTTGAAACATTATTAATTAAGTATTTTATCAAATAAATACTTTACGAGGCCTGCGTAATGCATGTTATATGAATACTATAACATATCAACCACAGTGATTAATATAACATGTCTACCCCCATAAAATAGTTTGGCTATCAACAATGTTGCACCCTTGATAATAGTGGATATTTTAGAAAGGAAAAAGTCGATTTGTTTAGTGATATCATTTCAGAACGTTTATCATACATATATTGTGATTTTGCAATCAACACTAAACACTTTCTATAATTTCAAGATACACAAACAACCATGAATAAACACAATACACCATACATTATCAACTTTACCTTACACATTCGAAGTTTTAAACTTTACTTAATATATTATTGTTCAAAAGGGTGTATGCTGATGTTGATACCATTTGTATGCTTTGTTATTGTTGTGTCTTTTTATAAGTTTGTTTTTGTAATATTTTTCAATTATTCTGTCTGATTTTTACTGTTTTTAATATTAAAGTTATGTATTCTTAAAGTATATGACAATTTTGTAAGTTCTTTTAAATAGGTAATGTTTCTTGAAGTGTTATTCCACCACAGTTAATGTTTGGTCAGTGAAAAATTGTTCATCATACTGTTTCATTTACAATTTACTTTAAAAAGGGCAATTACAAGAACGGACCATTTTTGTTGTTGTATCGGATAGTTCTGTATGATATAGCTCTTTTACGTTTCATTATTGTAGCCGATAACTATTGGCTTGGTGGACGTGATGATGTGAAGGAAGGAAGCTGGGTTTGGTCTACAACTGATATTGCTTTCAATTACACAGCCTGGGGTCCAGGTGAGCCCAACGGTCAATCAAAACAAAACTGTCTTGATATGTACCACCGTTGGCAATACAGATGGGATGACAACGACTGCATGGTTTCTCATCCGTTTGTATGTGAAAAAATGTAAGAATACATAAAAAGAACACAGTATACATGTATACTACGAATGTTGTCGATTATGTGGATATATCACCAAATGTTGGTATATATGTAAGATCATTCATTGGTCTCACATTGTTTGATTAATTATGGCTTGGTATTTGTGGGTTATTCATTCCATTATTAATTGTACTACATCTCCTAATGATAATATGTAGGTCCCGTTCAACAGTTCGGTATAAAGAATGGCTGTCGTTGTGTCGTCACATTAGTGACAACATTCGAAAATTTTGAGGCATATGCATAGAGACTACTACCCTTAGCATAACAATATAGTCAGTTTGTGACTTTTAATCGCTTACGACACAACACAGGTTTTTGAAAACTGAGTTTGAATAGTCCACGCTACGCAATATCAATGGTTTTGGATATGGCGATATCTCTTGTTGTGTGACATGTTAATATATTAGTCCTGTCATCCTTCCGTCAATAGTATGCTTTCGTTATGATATATTTGACGTTGGCTGTCCTGGCACATATAGTATTTTGTTTTATTATGCCAATATTTATGTATACCCGTGCTATTAATTTCCAGATAGGTATTTTTTAAACATTATAATCACTATTCACTTTATGATTAGGTAGCAGCAGTCTTTTATTTGATGATGATTTTAATGAGCGTATATCATCATTGTTTTTTTTGCAAACATGTTGTCACTGAAACTTTATTGTTTGATTGTATGATTTAGTTTTATACGTTGTTGCAAAATTAATTTTCCTATCTCATGAATAAATTATATTCTGTTTATTTTTTAGATTTCATGATACTGACGAAATCATCGGATGAAAGATCGTACTAATAATAAAATCCTTTAAATAAAATTAGTATAGTATGTTACCTTTCTCTACTACACTACATCACACGGTGTTTACAATAAGTATACGAGACGTCCTTCATATTGTTTAATTGTTCTTTTTTTACAAATTTATCAATACTAGTGACATAGATCAGTGTGACCAGTATGGTTAAATACTGTGTTTTCTTCTCACCATGATCATGACCTGACCTTGACCCCTGAAAAATAGTTTTATTCATAAAGGTATACTATTTAGAAAACAATGTTTGCTTGTCAACATATATTTATCTAAGATACGCCAAACCTCTTACTTGTATTGCATTCGTATAGAATTCCATTTTGTTTACAAAAATATAAAGTAATAAGTATAAACATTGTAAATAGTGAACGACCTGGTTAAATCGAGTGGGGCTTGATGATTTCTTATATTTTGTTCAATACTTTGTTTATTACTTGAAGAAATGCCAATAATAGAAATAATATAAGGTTATTTCTTTCTTTGGTACATAAAATAGCAAAACACATGTAACATGTGTAATATAAAACTAAAGTAATTTTAACTCTTAAACAGTGATGTTTTCCTTTTAAGAATGTTGGCAGTCTATGCTTAGAGACATTTTTATGGTAACTATTGCATCACAACTGTTGGATTAATTATTCTTAGGGTTCCTTTTCAAAATAAATTCGAAACGAGAACTTAGTTATTACGTTTGCCATGGTTATCTCCGATCTATTTTGATACCTTAATTAACAAACAAAAATCATGTACATGCTCATGTTCTGTGAACACATAAACGATGTTCTATTTATCATCATTAAATATTTACTACATCTTTCCACTTTTCTGCCAAAAAACTACTGCTTTAGTTCTGATCATGTGTTTTTTTCTTATTTAAATAAATCGATGTCAAGGTGAAAGTGAAGGTCTTGTTCTGAAATTGGGCATACCCTCTCAACTTTGAACGATGAATTTTCTAGATGATGATAAATCATTAACCATCTGTATTTTAAAAGCTCTTTTTTTACGTGCTCCTTCTAATTTCAATAAAATATTTGATCTTTATGGCTATTGTTATTATTTTTAGTGGTCGGGATGTCTGAGTAGATAAAGAAGCCTGTAAAAACTGTGATTTCGAAAGCACTCAATTCTAATTAATTTAAAGATTCTCAGTCAGCTTCCCGACCGAAGCTCGTTTTTTTTACGGCACTTCGGATCTATGCAACAATACAACTTCCGAATACGATATAACAAGATAGTGCTGAAAGTTGCTGTAAACATTAATCAATCAATCAGTCAACTGTTTTTTACACATCAATCCTTCATGAACTGTAACATGAAAATGTTTTTGATTTAAACACAAATAAAAAAGAAAGATATTCAAATATATACTTACCATTTAGATACAAAAATGTTCGTAAAATATAAATCAACTGCACTACTTTAAAGAATGAAAATAATATATCTTCCTTTCAATCTGCCTTTGGAATTGTATCAAGTTTCTCATTAGACACAATAATTTGATTCTCTTTTTCCAGGTCATCCGTTTCTAGCATGTTTACACGCTCAACTTGAACACACATATACTATTATAATCATGGTGATTGGCGTCTTTGATTATTTATTTTCTATTCAGATTGTTAAAACTCCTATTGACCGATTTGACTTAAGGTAGATTGATGGTATACCGCCATCTTGGATTGTATAATCGCAGTACAAAATCGGTCTAGTTATTTGCCTAAATCTGCAAATTTAGAAACAGATTTGCAATTCAATAGTTAGAATGTTGTTTCTATTTGAAGAAAACCTGTTAATTAATCGTATTATATAAACTATTTTAAAAAATATCATTGTTTTTGGTTTTAAAATCATTTTTTTCAAATGAGCCATTTAAGGGGAGATAACTCTTTTAGTACAAAATTTATACTGGTCTAATAGGGATTTTTTTTATTTTCACTTGTAGCAAGAAAACAAGTTCGGTGACACCATGTTTTCTTTTTATTTTCTTAAAACATATTATGAAACCTTTCTTCTAACAATTTATTTCAAAATTCTATCTCATAGATTTTTTTTTTTGCACACTAATGTATTTTTTCATGAACAAACTAACCAACTTTTGGCAATTTTCAACGACTCATTGCTTGAAAAATAGCACGGTGACCCATACTTTTTATTAACTTTTTGAAAAGAGCATAGTAAAATCATCATTTTGGCAAATTATAAAAAAATTCTGTCTCAAAAAATATATACTGGTGATCTACCTTAAGGAGGCTCGAGGATACAAAAATTTCAGCACGATTTTAAACATATTTTTTTTCATAAAAAATCATATTATCATATAGTACAAAAATTGAACAAAAAGATCAATTCCTTTTGGCCACAGATGACTTTTAAAATGCATATGTCACTGTAAAAGCTCCAAATTATCTCCCTTTGGTAAAAAAAAAATGTTTGTTTTTGCCTTTAAATTGAAATATCTTTCTTAACTCTTTGGTGACGTACATTATAGTTATTTTTTTCGAATAAGCTCTACTCAAACTAAACTATTGAGCTATTTATGTGATTCATTTCTTTTTTTCATTTCGATGTTAACTCTATTTTTCTAAGTATGCTTTCACAAAAATGTATGCTTCTTTCGAAGGCAGACTGTGAGCTTAAATGACAGTGACTCAATTTTTTTAATTTTATTTTTCTATTAGGTATAGGATAAAGTTCGTTTATAGAAAAAAAAAGCGAAATCCTATATAAAAAAAATGGTTCATATCCGCAAGCTCCCTTAAATACTGATATTTATTTATAACATTCTAACGCGTTTATCAAATTAAAAGAAGTTGAAATAAACAATACACGATGCACGATGCATAGACTCAAAATGTTCTTTAGCATTTTAAGTGTACTTTAGTTAAGACGCCATCTAAATAACCTCCAATATGACCTCCAAAGACAGCTGACTTTCACGGAATCAGATATCAACATACACATGCATAAAAATAGATAGCGACATCATGCAATGGAACTTTTCTATGTCTGTTCAGTTAAATGTTATAGGTTAAAACTTAAGTTAGTCATTATTTTAACCTGTATAAGGCTAAAATCCCTTAAGGCAAAGTTGACTTTTAATGAATTTGGCTATCAGTTTAAGGTATTTTTATCATACAGCTCTTCAGCAGTTTCGGTACTTATACATCCTCGGATTTCAAATGTTTGGCTTTGAGCGTTCCTGATGAAAAGCGCTTGGGATGCATTGAAACTATTAAACATGTTGTTTTCAATTTTTTTAAATTATTTGCTTTTGATCAACTCAGTCAACGAAATGGTCCACCTTTAATTTGTTTCACTTCAATGTTACCATTCTTTTCTTTTTAATGGCCGAACATGACCAATTCATGTGTAACCAATCTCTAGTGGGTTGACTTGAAGGACACGTGAACTCAATGATGTTGATTAATTCACTTACAAGTGACATATTTATCAACGATTTTCTTGGCTTATCTTGACAAAATTGATATAAACTGGCAATTAAAAGCGAATTTTTATTAACTTTTTCAATTATAATTAAGAAATGAACGAACGTCTCGTCTCTAATGTCCCGATAACAAAGTAGTAATTTTCATAAACAATGCTTTAAAGTTTTCCATGAATTTTGTTTTCATCAATAGAAGTCAATACAGTTGTAAGATTCAATTCTTTAAGGGACACACACTTTATGGTGAACTTTCGACTACTTTTAATTGACATATGCATAAAAGTGTTTATCTTACAAGTTTGCTATCAAATGATTCATTCAAAAGAAATAATACTAAGCCCATTTAAGTTTTGTTTTTGTGGTAAGGATTTAAGCCATAATAATTTGTAATAGAGAGGATAGAGACCACAAAAGACACTCAAACTCATAATTCAAATATTAACTGACATCATGGCTAAGAAATAAAAGACGAACAGACACACACCAGTTAACAAAACACAACATGGAAAATTAAAGACTGAGCAACACAAATCCCATGAAAAACTGTAGGGTATCAATATTATTTTCTCTTGTTATATGTACATTTTCCGGGCAGTTTTTGCTTCATTTATACTATATATATGGAATTTAATGGTAAACACATAAAGCTCAATTAATTGGATGCTGTTAAACAATTATTTCATGCAATTGATGTGACTTTGACCCATTTTAGGCGAGAATCATGTAACACGTTGAACTATTTTCTATGTTTTATATATATTTATTCCATGTATAGATATGTATATTTAAGCAAGTTGGTTGAAATCATTATAAAATTCTAGAATAGTTCACATATGATATATTCATAATATGAATTTTGTTATTTTTGATGTAAAAATACGTTGAATGAATACACATGAAAATATCACCGTCGGATATTAATCGAATCGATAATCTAGTATTACCTACGTTGTGCTATATTATGATGTACATGACTAAATGATAACGTCGCTAAAAATTCTATAAAAGATAATCTTAGGTAAACGCTCGTGGAAATAGCATGTCATAAATCAATACAGTGGTCAGTGATTGGAAATTTAGTTACACGTGTTTTGTTAGATTAACACTTCAATCCATTTAAATGCCGGAGGTCATGTTTTGACATATGTGTATTAGTTCGAGATAAATAATGAATTTTGAATGTTTTTGTTTAACTTGGGGTCATAAATTTAGTTCGACTCAACCGAAATTTCGACACATCCAATTTCGACTCATAGGAAACAATTGTAACTGAAACAATTGAATAAGTAAAAACAATGTTATTATAATAATGAAAGACCATGACATACAAATACATCGATCTATATATAGACATAAAAAACTGCGCACATCTGGTAAAACATATATAAAAGTCAAGTTATATTTGCTGACATGAATTTATCTTTGATATGGTCATATTTGTGATTTAACTGTTTACAAAACTTTTGAATTTTTTATTAAGGCTTTTCTCCCTCAGGAATATATTACCTTAGTTCTATTTGGCAAAACTTTTAGGAAATGTTGTTCCTCAATGTCTTCAACTTCGTACTTTATTTGGCCATTTTAGCTTTTTGGGAGTCGAATGTCACTGATGAGTCTTTAGTAGACAAAACGCGTCTTGCATTTATATGAAATGTAGTTCTCGCATATATGATGAGTTTATTCATATCACTCCATTCTTGTATAGTTACAAGCAGATGATGTATAATTGCTAGTGAGACATTTCTCAATCCAAGCAAAATTCTTAAAAAAAATTCAGTCATTATAGTTCATTGAATGTTCTTCTATATGAAGCCTTGGATCACACCGGACAACAAGATATACAGGGTCCCCGAAAATGACTTCTGTGCGTAAAACCATTAAAACGGGAAAGGCAACGGTTTTATATGTAAGATACGTTCAACGAGAAAGATTTATGAACCACATCAACAAACGACAACCACGGAACATCAGGTTGCATACAAATCACACCAGTTTAAACATTTTAATACGTAACAAAATTCACCCTTACTTGAAACAATAGTGTAACATTACAATACAGAAAGACGCATTATTACATATCCCTTGATATGAGTTTACTTAATCAAAAGACATATGAAAACAAGCAAGTGAATATACACTGAACTAATACATGTGATTTATAACACATTTTGAATAAAAAAACAATAACATAAGGCGTGAAATAGTACACATTTTCAGAAAGTCAATAATGGGATTGTATTTACATTAGTATAGTTGTGCATATTTTAAAACTTAGAAATATCATTAATTTCAAAAATACAGTTACATATATATATGTATGTATAATGTACGAAAGGTATAACTAAGGTGTGTGACGTTTAAAGCAATAATCATAAATTCGTTTTTGATTCGGCGCGACATGTGAATAAACACTCACCCCTGTTTGGGTTACAAGGTACCGTAACTCAAAAGTTTTAATCTCCTTTTCACAAACAAGTATACAGATCAGATCGTTTTACTATTATAAGAAACAAATGTGTTAAGTTTCATGAAATTTCGATGAGTTGTTCTCAAAATACGGTGCGACATATTGACGCTGAAAAGACAGATGGATAGACTGATAGATATACAGACGGAACCGGACTTATGTATACAATGATACCTCCCGTAAAAATTTTGACGCGCGTATAAAAAGTCATCGACATCTTCATTTTCAGACGCTATTCCCTTAAACATGCAAATTATACATGTAACATGCAACACAATAAAAAATTACAAGACAAAACACTAAAAACCGTTTATTTGAATATGATTGTTTGATCATATTTAGACGAAAGAGGCATTTTCCTAGCTTACACCTTTTTTTATTGGAGCAACATGGTTGTGGTAATGTAGGTTTTGAATTCTTAAATTTAAGTATCGCATTTGCTATAAAATCTTTGAATACTTTTAAAGAATAAAAAATTGGACACCAAAGAACCATTCCCTCATCATTAGCTTTATTTTGCGGTTCAGAAGTACAACTTGTATATTCTTTAAGAAAATCTATTTCGATTTCATCTGCTTTAAATTTTAACGTTTCCTCTATATTGAAAGGAGAACAAAATTTCTCCAAAAGCGCTGGAATTGCAGCAGTGAGAATAATTGGAAGAAGGGAAGATGACATTTTATCATTACCCCCAAGATTAATAGTATCAAATGTAACATATAGAAATAAGGTTGTAAGTGTGATTTTCAGAAAGAATAACAAAAGTTGATGTCGGAGTGGAAGATATTTTTCAGCAATTTTATCAAAGTTTTGAACAGATATTCTTTCATCATCTTTAGCATGCTCAACTGCATTTACCATGTGTACACTGTTTCCTTTACTTTTCCGATCAAATTCCCGTTTGATCTGTAACAACTCATCTAAGAGCCTCTTATAATTCTTGTGAAATTCGGATGTATATTTCACTGCATAAATTAAGATTGAAAACACACAAATCAAAAACAAGGACACAGTTTCGGAAATATTGACGAAAAGAGGACAAGCTACGAAAAGTACGTATATAATAGATCTAAATATAAACTGTACGACAAAAAGAAAATACGGACGAACGCAAAATATTGCATATAATACAAATAACATATAAGAAAAAGAATACAATAACAAATACGTCGGGCGGTTTCCTTTTTTTATGTCGTTTTTATGCATGAACATTATGAAACGAAATGGAAATACAACAAAACAATCTAGTAAGAAATAGTTAATAGGAATCAACAGGAGAACAACGTATAAACAGAAATTTCCTAAAAACACAAAAATAGATATGAGTAAATTGCACAAGTTGCATAAGTTGCATAAGACCGATAAACATGAACGACCCTTTTTACATTTGTATACAAAATTAAATGATGTTGCCCATAAATTGAAGGAAAAAAATAAATCTATTCGGTGGAGAAATTTCAAAGCAAATTTTGTATAGCCAACATACATGTTCTCTTCTTCTTCAATGTTGGTTAAAACATCTTTAACATGTATACGTCCAAAAGGATTAAGAGATACGTATATGCTATTCGATTGAGAAAAAAATGACATTGCAATGATGAACAACGGAATGTTTACAAAAAAAGAAATTGTAAATAAAACTGTGTCCCATAACGGATTTATATCTGAATTCCAAGACTTAAAAAAATCTGGAAAGTACTTGTAATCTGGAATTAAAATCATGATGTATTGATTACCAAAAGAATACGTGCTTAAAGTGATAATATACAATAAAGAAAATACATGAATTTCAGGTTTAAACTGATTTATGTCAAACTGTTCAAACCATTCTTCTACAGAATTGATTTCTTTTATTTTCTGTTTTGGAACATCGTGTAGCCGTAATGTGAGTCTGGCAAGGCTATTCGGGTATTCCCCCTTTCTGTAAAACTGAACGTCTTCTACACAAGTGTTATAACGATAGGGGAGTAACAAGTAAAGGAGTGGTAAGTATAAACATAGTACCATAATAAAAATGTTAATGACAACGTTGACAGTTCCTTTCTTTATATACGTTGCACTGTCTTGTGTATGGTGAAGAGAGTCAAAGCAAATAAAATCATAACCAAGCCACGATCCAGTTAATTCATACAGCACATTTTTATAATATTGTCCATCGAAATATCTATTACAAAATAACCAGTTTGTTTTATTTGCATGCAATATATTTTCCAAAATAGCACCATAAAGGGATTCTGTGCACATCGAATATAGACCGTCTATTTTACTATCGTCGAATATAAACGAAGCATTTGCAATGAGAGATATATTTTTTTGAACATTTTGAGATAATTGAAATGTTACAACATCTAAATCCAAAGGATACGACAAGATATATGAATGTTTCCTTGGAACCCAGATCCATCTTTGTAAACCATTTTTTTGTTTGTTGTCGAACCCTGTTGTAGAAATAAATGTTTCAGGTAATATCGTAATATCGAAATTTATAAGCCACACGTTGTCAAGTTGGGTAAAAAAATCGAATGTTCGCTTTACATCATCTCTATTAACAATTTCAAATTCACATAGACTATCCTTTTCCGAATGTTCATCCTGCTTAGACAAACCATAAAGAGCGAAGATGAACACCAATTGAGTAAGTATCTGGTAGCTGATTTGAAACTCCATTGATAAAAACTGCAACAAAAAGCACAACAAATAAGGTTGAACACAAATTAACGTTGGTATCTTTTCTCTTTTTATTGTCTGTTTTATAAAAAATCATTATATTTTGATATAGACTTTTCTCTTCGCAATTGCCATTACCGCGCGGAATTTTGAAGTTGTATTCAAATTTATATCAAACATGCATTTTTTGTTTGTTAAGAACATTGCATTAGTATATATAGTATTTTTCCAGTAAAACTTTGTCTACCAAATTATAAATGCAGGTATTTTAACCTTTTAAACTGCACAAACAAAGTATTTTAACATGTATACAATATGTGAATATTAATACTTATATGACTTATTATTTTATTAGTGGCATTACTTGTGACTGAGGCTATTTCAACAAACTATCCCATTATAAATCATTGAATGTTTGCAAAAATTGAAGAAGAAAAAAATCAAATAATGTCAATTTGTAGTTCCTGAGGGTATCATCAGCTCAGTAAAAGTACTGTAGTACTGACTTCATTTAACAAACTTTACTCAAAGTGTCCTTTATAAATTTTGAAATTGTTAAGGCAAAGTTGGGTTTAGATGATTGTGGCTTTTAATTTTACGTATTTTTGAAATAAATGAGGGTATTTTTTTTCTAAAAATGAGGGTACTTTTTATATGTCCTTCAAAATACCGTTTCGATCCCTTACATCACTGAAGATACATTTATTGTCGAAATACAGATCTGTTGTACTAAACAATATTGACACCATTTGTTTGAGGCATAAAAGCGTGGCCACCAGTTAATTTTTATATGTTTAGTATTAAATTTATATTATAATAAGATCCATTTTGTTAAATCTTGTAATCAATTTTATTTGGCAATCGCCAATGACAGTCAGCAGGGTTAAAGAACATCAGTTGTTCGACATGATAGTCAAATGCGTTTTGATTAAATATACTTTTTCACTTTTTTTGGTCTTTTGGAAAATGTTGTTTGTGCTGTTTTTAGACCCTTCTACAACGAAATTTGTTTTACATGCACACGTATAAAAATTGCGGTTTTTATCCAACGCAATCACAGGTTTGAACGTAGTTTTCAATTAACCCGTATATATATAGCTCTTCAACGGTTTCGGTACTCATACATCTTCGAATTTCAAATGTTTGGCTTTGAGCGCTTCGGACGCAAGAAATTATTAAACGTGTTGTTTTCAGTTTTACATCACTAGGTCGATACCTCTTCTGGTGGACTTTCAGTACCCGATGGTATAATAAGTTCTGTAGTCAGTATCTCGGTTCTGACACGATTTAACATTTTTTTCTAAAATTGGCCGTTTATAAATTTTGAAATGAGTAAGAAACTTAAGTTTCAACTCTCTCAGGCAAAATTGGCTTGGAAAAATTTGGCAATTAATTTTAGGGATTTTTGACATAAAGCTAGCTCTTCAACTGTTTCGGTACTTATACATCTTCGGATTCCAAATGTTTGGCTTAGAGCGTTCCTGATGAAGGAAAATCCAGAAAAGCTCTTTCTTACGCAAGACATTATTGAACGTGTTGTTTTCAATTTTATGCAATTTAAATAAGCTCATGCATGTCCATAAGAGCTTAAGGTACATATTTTTCTATTTATACTAGAACACACCCGTGATCTCGCGGGTCCGTGACTGAATTAAAGTATATAACAATGCGTAAGCCTTATTTTAGTATCGGTATTATCATCTGATAAAGTCATACCGATTATAAGATACACAGTTTTCTCTGCTTTTGCAAGATATTTCTGTTTGAACCCGTCGACCTGGAACTTGTGAATTATTGGTATATTAATTATTTGGAAACAAAAGGTCCTGGAATGGAGTATTTTTTTAATCAACAGCATTGTAAATAACGTAATTCTTGTATTCGCTGTTTACGTCATGTCCGCTAACAAATTGAAAACTGTGTATAGTCCTGATTTTTAGTTTTCGTATTGTTATCTTAGAAAGTCTTACTGATTACAATAGGGAACAATTTGACAATGATTGAATTTAGGAGTGTCAACCCTATGATTATGACCCGTTTGCCTGATACATTTTTTGGTGGTGCGCCAGTCGAATGCGGAACGTACAGATAAGGTAAAAGGTAACAGCCAGGTAAATATAATATTGGTATCGGTATCGGACTCGACACGGAATTTGTTAATTATTGGCAATATTAATTATGTGGAAAACAAAATGGTCTGAAGTGGTGTTATTTATAATCTACACCATTGCCCTATATTAGTTATATTTAAAGTTGAATTCCTTGATTTGTTGTTTTTACCCGATGACAGCTGACAAATTGGACCTCGTAATTTTAGTATTATAGGTATCCCCTTAATAACAAATCATTTGGACCCAAGGTAAAAACTACTGAAGCAGAAAAAAACATCGATGTATGTAGATTTTTTTGCTTTTTGGCAATTTATTAGCTGCCATATTTGTACAATCATAACATACAGAGACACAAAAAATGACAATTATACGATATGTTTGCGTAAGAATGGAAAATATCGTGCACAGAAGACTGATTCTATATAGAATACATGCATAAACAATATTTTTCACCAGTCATTAGTTGCATATTACTTTAAGATAAAACATGAATACACCAACTTTAACAATATTTTATCTAGTTTATCTATCTACTCAATCTTTAGATCAGAAATAAGCACAACATGTTTGGCATTCATTATACAATTAAGTTTTTTTACAACGTAAACCTATTTCAGCTTGTTTACAGAAATCATCTCTTACATGTTACATATTATGAAGTATCTAGATAAGATTATAACTTAGATCCCTTATTTTTTTCAGGTAGGTAAACCGTGTTTTAAAGTAGTACGATATATGCTATCTATAGTACATGAACATATGTTACATTATCTATTTGATCTTTGTTCATACCTTGCACAGATTGTGTATGATATTCTTACAATACACAAGGCCAAGATTATTTGTTTTGGTTTATCAAAAGTAATTTTGTTTGTTAACGCAAACAAGAGGCATTAAGATAGTAATTACTAACTCATGTTTTTTTTTTCATTTAACAAACCCGTTGCTTCAGTAAACTTGTTAACTTTTGTTATTGATTTGTAGAGTACATGCATTATATGGCTTTAATCAAAAACCAGTTGTTGGCATGATACGGGTTGTGTTCTTCTCATATATGTTATGATGGTATGATACTAAACCCCTAACGGGAATGATTGTGCCTGATGATCATATGATAAAATCATAATCTTTCAGTCAGTAAAACTGAAGTCTGGAGCTGGCATGTCAGTTAACTGTTAGTAGTCTCTTGTTATTTATGTATTATTGTCATTTTGTTTATTTTTCTTTAGTTACATCTTCTGAGATCAGACTCAGACTTCTCTTGAACTGAATTTAATATGCGCATAGTTATGCGTTTACTTTTCTACATTGGTTAGAGGTATAGGGAGAGGGTTGATCTCTCACAAACATGTTTAACCCCGCCGTATTTTTGCGGCTTTCGCAAGTCAGGAGCCTCTGGCTTTTGTTAGTCTTGTATTATTTTGATTTTAGTTTCTTGTGTACAATTTAGAAATTAGTATGGCGTTCATTATTAATGAACTAGTATATATTTTTATGGGCCAGCTGAAGGACGCCTCCGGTTGCTAGAATCTCTCGCTACATTAAAGACCTGTTGGTGACCTTCTGCTATTGGATATTTTCTATGGTAAGGTTGTTGTCTCTTTGACACATTCCCCATTTCCATTTTCAATTTTATTGTTTAACAAAACATTATGAAAAATAAATAAAAATAACGCAGGTAATATTTTTCTAAAATATACATAAATATAAACCAGCTTTCTTTGCGATATACTTTGTAGAGTTCTCAAAAGAACCATTCGATCAACAGTTGCTTTTTGTTTACACGAAAACCGATCTTGCAGTTTGTACGATGGTATTTGGTCAATTTCCCAAACGTTAGTGATCGAAGTAACGATTATTCGTTAATGCAATGACCAACATCTTCTCAATATACTATATGGCATGACACCTGAAGCATACAACGTGAAACAAGATATGACATTGGAAACTTTTTTAGCTATATTCCGTAGGAAAGTGGAAAGAGCAAAGAGTAGTTATAAATAGTTTAACTATTTTCTGTAGCTACACCTTTAAATTCTGGTTGTAATTCGAAAATACAATGTCAGTATTGCTTTTTATCACCACGAAAAACCTATCTTCGCATATGCCGAGGAACTGAATTTCACGAGGGCTGATTTTGGTCGAGTGGTGATACAGCATGCGATACGGATTTTGCTGTGAACTGACCTGTTTATCATATATTTGAAAAAAATGATATTCATGAGAGAAAACCATTGGATTTTGAGGTGTGGACCTAGCGATGTTATAATATGCTGACCCAAATTTAGGTGGTAATATGTGGTAGTTATAAATAGTTTTAAACTATTTTCTCTATCCTACACCTTAGAATGAAAGTATTGCTTTTATATCCACCATTTTCTACATTTGAAAATGCCTGTACCAAGTCAGGAAAATGACAGTTCTTGTCCATTCATTTTTGATGCGTTTTGTTAAATGATTTTGCCTTGTGATTATGGACTTTCCGAAGTTCAGTATTTTTGTGATTTTACCTTTTATTAAAAGAAAATCCACTTAAAAGTTTTGTTTGGTTTTCTTGAAGGATACGCAGTAAACAGTCACCTCCTCTTTACAATGTATCTGGTTAGGTTAAAATTATTATGTTTTTGACATCTTCCAATATAAAAATAAATTGACTAATTACCATTTTGGATCATAACACCTTTGAGTCCAGTTGGGTATGAGCAGAAAATAAAAATCCTCTGTTTGTCAGAGTGAACATAAGAAATTTTGCAGCCGTTATATAAATTCTGACCTCGATCATCAAACGTGGCAGCCTCCCCTTTTGCCCTTATAACAAGTTGGTCGTTCTCTAACAGACAATTTTAAAATTGATAATATGTAATAACAATTGTCCAATACTGTTAACGATAGAACTGCTCATAAGAACTGGTGATATGATTATTAGATACTATTAATTTTTCCAACACAAATTGTTTGGTACAAGTTATATATTTGGTTAAAGGTAATTGGCGGATACGTTAATACAAACACACAAACCAATTCAAAAGAATGAAAATATATATGTTTATAGTGTCTTTACACTACATTCATTGAATGAAGTATTTGTACGGGTCATTCAAAGAAGGTCGATAGATACATTATACCACAGGGTCATTCAAACTCAAAAATCAAAAATAAACTGACAACGCCATGAAACATCCGATACCATCTAAGAAACTTGTATTAAATAAAGGTCAAACAACTCGTGATGGCGTAATTAAAATTTACGAAGGAATGAATTTAACTTCAACATTTGTTGGTTAGTGATTAGTGGATTGTAACAGGAAACATCAGGAGCAGCTTGGACTCTTGAATGATATTGTAACAAGCCAATATTTGAAATAAATATTTATTTATGTTGTTAAAAAAAAAAAAATTGTTGGTTGTTTTGTGTGTCATATAGTCTCTGGAGAGTTGTCTTTGTTGCATTCACACCCACTCGTCTTTTGTGTGATTACGTTTGAACTATTTGTATATTTTGTTCTAAAAATTTAAAAATGTATTTGCAACCCTATTTCTATTTATGTACCGTTTACATGGTGTGGGTAACTGTTTTAAATCAGAAAAAAAGTCACTTACGTGTTATCAGAAATATGTGTAGTAATTGTTTCATAAACTAACTAAATGTGTTCGACTAATTATTTATGTATATTATCAGAAAGACGATAAAGAGGGGCAAAAGTCCTTAGCATTCAGTGAGAACGTGTTTATGTAATCTTTGTAAAATATGTCTGTATCTCGACGTATTACCTTTGTAAATGTAAACATGTGAAAACTAACGGGCTATACTTTTAAATCTGAATACATTTTGTATGCATAATATCCATATTCCATTGGAGTTTTGAAGTTACAATTTTCAAGCTGAGTTGCTTATATACTGCTTAAACCTGGTATTGATATCGTAAATTATCGACCAGAGACCTTGTTAAATGCTGAATTATATCCTTGTGAAGGTAAAGGTATGATAGGAGCAATCACGTGACCCATATTAATTCGTCTCACACCATTATTCCAAGACAAATTATTCAAACCTCTTTAATTATTTTAACAGTTAAGTAATTGATTATAATTATACATGAGTTGTTGGACATATGCACATACAAAAATGTTTAATGCAACCTTGACACACCAAATTGGGTTTGACGCCTTCAACGTTAAATTACCATTGATTAAATATCATTTGAAAAGTTTTAAATAGTCAGTGTTTCACGTTTCTCGTTTTATATAGATAAGACAGTTGGTTTTCTCTTTTGAATGGTTTAACACTAGTATAGTTTGGGGCCCTTTATAGCATGCTGTTTAGTGTAAGCCAAGGCTTCATGTCTTGACCTATAATGGTGTACTTTCATAAATTGTTATTTAGATGGCGACACAACTTTAGCTATCATGGGTATGCTGATGACACACAAGTCTACCTAGTTATCAAACCACTCGATAATTGGGACAACGTATCTTCTCGTCTAGAGACTTGTTTAGCTGACATTAGTAAATGGATGTGCTTAAACATGCTGAAACTGAACCAAGACAAAACGAAACTGATCTTATTTTCACCAAAACATCGTGTAAAGGAATTTTCGAATTATCATCTGTTATTTGATGGATTAATAGTAAGCAATGCATCTGTGGTAAAAAATATTGGTGTTTATTTTGATAGAACATTAAGCATGGAAAAGCAGGTCAATGGCATGACGAAGTCGTGCTTCTTCCAAATAAGGAACATTGGTCGAATACGGCAATATATCACTGAGGATGCCTGTAAAACTTTAGTCTGCTCGCTCGTCACGTCACGTCTAGACTACGGAAACGCTCTGCTTTATGGAGTAAATGCAAGCTTAGTCAATAAGTTACAGCGAGTACAGGATACGGCAGCCAGGTTAGTTAAACGTAACAAGAAACATGACTATATAACACCAGTTCTTGTGTCTCTTCATTGGATCCCGGTGCAGTACCGAATACAATATAAACTTCTTTTGTACACTTTCAAAATGCTGCATGGCCTAGCACCCGTCTATCTTGAGGAACTCATTAGTGCCTACCAAACATCAAGATCTCTTAGATAGGAAAATGCCATGCAGCTGATACAACCTCGTGTACGCACCAAAATCTATGGAGAAAGACGCTTCGACAAAGCTACTGCGAGCCTCTGGAACAATCTTCCTAACCATCTAAGACATGAACACTCAATCGAACTTTAAGAAAAATTTGAAAACCCATTATTTTAGACTCGCATTTAGTGATTACATGTAACTTTTAATGCTGACAATGACTTTTTAACTTTGTTCTTTTCGTTGTAGTATAATATGCCATTTTAATTATGATAATTATTTTTTTAACTTCTCTGTTGCTTTGGGTTTTTTACATGTGTTTACAAATTTTATTTAATTCTTATTGTATTGATTGTTTTAATGTTTAACACCTTTTATATTAACTGCATTGATTGTTTTATGTTAAGCGCTTAGAGTAATTTTTAATTAGATAATGCGCTATATAAATATTGTAAATAATAATAAAGTAAATAATAATAATGGAAATCTGTCTCATTGGCACTCATACCACATCTTTCTCTATCTTTTTATGACATACCAACAATACTTAGTACTTGTTTGGCAATTGTTTTGCTAGAAACTCTTCACACATTTAAAAGTGGTTTTTGTAAAATGTCTTATTAATCGGATCATAAATACAAACTATTTCCGGAGCGTTTGAAAGAGTCAGTATTGCATGAGTATCATTAAAATGCATGAATTTCTGATTCACATCTAAAATTCGTCTATTGGGTAATTGGCTGTTTTAGAATCTAAAGCATCATGGGTAATTTCATTGTTAGTACCCAAAAATGAAAATGACGTCACGTCAATGGTCAAATTTCCCTTGTTTTTGACAATTTTAACCAATCAGGATGTTTTAATGTACACTTTTGAAAATATTGCCAAGCTTGCATTAGATTATGAAACGGCGAATTGCGTTGATCTAGTCAACTTTTGTGTTAAAAAGAGAGACATTTTATAAAGTAAATGATGGTTAATCAAAGAGTTGTTGATGTTACTCATACAAATAAAAAGTTAATAGTTGTTAATAAACTAATTATATAGAAGATATTAAATCTAAATAGTATATACTTTCCATCAGTCATCTTTTCTTTTTACTTACACATGTTACAATCTCCAGGAAAAAAACTTCATTTTGAAGTGACACTTACATTTTACAATTCGTTGTTATAACTGTATTGTTTCAATTATGATATTTAATATATGATGAACCTGTTTACTGTATAACTATTTCGATTTTTGAAGAAATAAAATTAAATAGTCATCGATTGAGTTCTATTATGAGCAAACTATATTTAATGTGTATCAAATTTTGTAATCATTTGCTCCCATACTTTTTCAAAATCATTATACACTACGACTTTTTCTTTCATATGCTAACTTAGTGACTTTTTTCATCCTTTGTTTCCCTTCTATCAGTAGTAGGAGCAGTAGAAGTAAACCTCTATATAGAATTCACTTTCACAATTATTTTCAGATTCACACTTACAACTTCACATTCAAATATACACATATAGTTTTGTATGGGCATGAATATGTTTTCATTTTGGACATGTTTCCGTTTGCACAATTATATAGTTCAAAAACTGAAACAACAAAAGATCGACTTTTATCGTTTTTGTGCCTCTCATATAATCGGAAAATATAACCTGTACCAATATTTCATAAGGAAGCAGGCAGATGCAGACGGGTTTTCTTTAATTATACGCAAAAGTCATATTGACAGAAAAAAAAGCATCGCAAGTGCAGAAAATGAAAACCGACAAAAAAAACAACACCGCAATATATATTGTCAGTGCGTCGATTTTGTTTTTACTTTTTATGATCACTATTCAAAATAGCCATTTGCGATATTTCATACATAACGCCATGAATAATGAGACAAACTGTTACTAAAATGACAGCAATTAGATTGTTCTCAACGCATGTATTACCCTGATCACCGGCTTCTAATAGTTTTTTAATGGATCTAAAATTATTGTCACTGTGATAAAGCTTTGCAGCTCTTTTTTGCTTGATTATAATGTGACCGTCAACTATCTTTTTATTTCTTAATATATATATATATGATAATTTGGTGCTCTCCAATAAATGTACTTGCCGCACTGTTCAAACAATATAATAAAACTAAATTTTTAAAAGAACATCATCATATAAATGTTTCATATTTATATAAATAGGAAACATGTCAAGAGGTACAATGTATCAGTCTTATGAAGATTATAATGTGACAAAGCTTCCTGGTCATAACGTGCACTATTTAGTATCAAATGTATAAATATGTTGTTTATCGACTAATAGATTATACACAATATATGATGAACTACAATGCATTTGGTCTTCTTTGTTTTATTTAATGTGCTATATCTATAACAATCTTGCTGAAGAAATTCTATGTTTATATGTCGGCTTTGTTATTGAATATTAAACGAAACTTTTTTTTATAAGTTCCCTTTCGCTTGTCGATATATGTTTTTCTTAGTGAGTATTGAAAGAAGAAAAACATTTTTATAAGATGCACAATAAATTTGTTATTCATACAATATGAACTTTTATTATTTATTGTTTTTTGTTTTTTTTTTGTTTTTTTATGTTTTATTCATGATTTCCGTAAGAACATCGCCGTATTACTAATAAATGATAAATCCACCATACGTTCTTTAGACGTCAATTTACATCATGGTTTTGTAAATCAGGTTATGTACGTTTCTGGTTCATCTAAAGTGGAGACGCGAAATAATTTGTTGAAAAATTTGAATGTTGAAACACGGACATGGAATCAAAAAGCTACAAAAAAGATGAGACGGATGGATATAAAGGAAATATGTCAACTGTTCTTTCGACCAGCCGTATAAGACGGACATCACAATTAACCAAAATTCTTTGTCGAATCGGATGTAAATATTGAAACAACTGTTTTGTAGTAGTAGACGAGACCATAACCATTTCGAAACGATATAAACTATACTTTCAATCGCAATATGTTTGTATTTTTATGTTTAAAATCAATATACAAAGTTTAACATAGTTATCAATATCTCGCACTCTCGTTCATTTCGTATGAATCATGCAAACAAACTTCCCAAAATATGGATATACTATATTACTACAGTGGAGATTACTTCTAACATCTCATTAGAACTATCAGCATGATCAGTCATATAACTATTCTTAACTGTCCTAGAAAAGTTCTACCTTAAGTTAAGAACTGTCAAAATCAGGTAAAGGTAGAACTGTCAGGATAAGTTCTAGATAGAACTGTCAGAATAAGTTCTAGGGAAGAACTGTCTAAATCAGTCCAAGGGTAGAACTGTCAAAATCCGTTCTAGTCATAGAACTGTCAGCAGAACATACAACATCAAATTTAATCTTAAAACTGTCAGCAGAACTGACTAAATCAGTTCTAGCCAAAGATCTGAAGAAAAAAAACCTGTCAGGATTGTATAACATTTATAAATGACGTCACTACAATGAGGGTACCACACTGGTCACAATTCGTTGTTGTCATTATCGTTGATAAAGCCACACACAATATATAATATATTCCTTTGACTTATTTATATTTAAGACAAAGAGTTTTTAAGCTCTGCCATGGCTAGAACTAAGTTAATCAATTCAAACCGTAGAACTGATCAAAATTGTGGTTAGTTCGCGTTACAACTTACAGGATCAGTTCAAGAAAGAATTGACCAATCAGTTCTATGTTAAAACTGTTATACCTAGAACTATCTGAAAGTTTTCAGGGTAACAGTTCTACATACTGTTCTATAACAGTTCTCCAGATAGAATCTGACAGATTTGATGAGATGTTAAAAGTGATCTCCACTGTAAGTTGTAAATACATGTCCGTAAGACTTTTTCTAGCAAACATCAATATTGCTTCAGTTTTTTGTTGTTGTAATTAATATATTTCATCGTCAACAGTACTTTTATCTTTTAGTGATACTGTCAATAAATGAAAGGAGATATATGTTCACGACAAAATTTTCATAGCACTATGACTGGTTTGTCGTAGGAAAAAAATCATGGAATATGTTTGAAAACTTGAGACCTACTATATCACGGTGAACTTATGATTTAATTTTAATCACTTTATTCGATTGAACTATTTTCAGCACTCTTATCTATCTTTTGTCGTCTGTCAAAACCAAATTTAGAAACATTCATCGGTAAGGTAATCAGCTAAACGATTATGTACGGTGATTCCTGCTGCCACATATAGTCAACATGGCTAAAGAGATGGGGGTCGTCTTACAAATGTGGAATAACTGGCAACTGGTAACTAACTGATAACACGGGAATACTTTCATTGACGTACGATATTGTACCCTTTATATATTAACGGTTCTATTTCTATATAAATTGTTCATAATGCAGAGGAATCATTTTTCGTGCTGACACGAATTGTCATTGATATGGTTAATATCTTTATAGATTTACTGTTTACCATTTTTTGAATTTTTTGGGATGCTCGGGCTTATATCTCGGGCATGGATTACCTTGACTGTATTTGGCAAAACTTTTAAGATTTTTGATCCTCAATGCTCTTCAACTTCGTACTTTGGCCTTTTAAACTTTTTTTGGATTCGTGCGTCGCTGGTGAGTCTTTTGTGGACGAGACGCGCGTCTGGCGTATATACTAGGTTTAGTCCTGATATCTATGATGAGTTTATTTGGTATTTTGAAATACAGACATTGCTTACAAAATATGTACTTGTTCAGTGAAATTGGACGTCACACTAAATGCTTAAATATATGAATGATATCTGAATCTATATATATATCGGTATACACATTTATTATACCATGTACAAGGTAAACAAACTAAATATCCTACTGCCTGTAAAATAATTTTATTTCTGCATCGCACACGTCATGTCTCCTTTAACTGTTTCAAGTGCTTTTTTTGAAAAACACTTAATTCATTGGCTGTGTTTCAGTTGATGTTAGTTTCAGATGCATTATCAATATAATTGATAGCTTTTGCCAACCAATGTCATAGTTAATAAATGATACGATATGTAATCGAAACTGTGCGAAAAACATAACTTTATTTTATCTCAATATTTCTGATAGATTAAATATGAATAAAATATCATTCAATCAAAGTTATGAGTCTTTTCAGAGTTTTGAACTTTTTTAAATTATCATTATATTTTGATAACTCCATTTTTTTTTGCACAGAATGGCACAGAATTCAAATTTTGTTTGAAAAATGGCACAGATGACATACCCATTGACCACAAGTTTCAAAATCAAACTAATATTAATCATTTGTACATGTGTGACAAAATATTTGTACTTATCAATTCATTGTTGAACATTTGAAATTATGGGTCTTTACATTTTTATTTAGCTGTTCCAATAATTTTACAGTCCCAAATCCAAACTTACACCGTCCCTAAATAAAAACATTGCACGCTCAAACTAATCTCATTCTTATCAGAAGGTCAAACTGAACTAGATTAGTATCACAGTACACAATGGAAGTATATAGTCTCAAAGTCTGCATATGGTATTTTATTCTAGCATTTGGTAAGCGCACCTGTCTTACAACTCGCACTTTTAAGTATTCCTTTCGAACATTGAACGGTCGTCAACACATGGAGTTAACGTTACAAAGATGACGACATATAGTTCCAAATGTTACCAAAATTGAGGCCTCTTTTTCTGATATATGACTTTTAAAATAAGACAGTTTGCATTTACAGCAGCAACAAGACTAGTGTCATATAATTATTGAGAAGGATCCGCACATTGTCCGGAAGGAAACGAACTCTCTCATTCCAAAGGAGTATGTTGCTAAGTAAGAAGAGAAGCAAATTTTCAAATAATTTCTAAGCGTAGAACCTAAGGTATAGAAGGGTCGTAACGATACAGTACAACAATTATTTCGTTCATTGTTTAATCCTTTATGACGTCCTATTATGTTCGTTTACATATATATTTCACCTCACTGTTATAAGCCTTATAGTTAGTTACATTCAGTCGACCATCGCAGGATTGTTTATGTTGCTTTTTGTGAAAATAAAGAAATATGTGAATGTATGTAGTATTCATTCAACGAATATATCAATACTAAATACATTTCATTTAAGTTTTATGTTAATCCTAATCATTTATCTTTTTTAAATGCAAACAAAACGAGTCATGAACATCACCGGTTTATCTAAGTGTTTCAAAAATAAATTTTATCAATAATAATTGCAATACATAATTCATCTAAATTTTGTTACAACTTATCTATTTTTCTGCTTTCTGTCAAGCAAACTTGTTTTTGTTTGTTTGGAATATGTATTATCCCTAACTATAATCGGTGGCAAGGAACATGCATGTTTATCAAGAAATTGTGAGGTTCAATATAGGTTTAATAGTCTTTCAAATTGCTCTTGATAATCATAATGTAATAGGAATTTGTATTTTGTATAGCTAGTAACATTTTCAATGAGATGAGAAAAAGCATATATGTTAAATATCAGTACAATACTTTCTGTAATAATCGTTTGATTTGATAGGATTTACTAAAGGTGAGTGTCCATTGGGCTGGATACATTTCGGCGAATCATGCTACCTGTTCAGCGCCGAGCACCTGAATTGGTATCTTGCAGAGGTATGCGATTTTTTACAGCATTTAAGAAAACAATAGAATTTTGACTATACATAAATTAGAAACACCGTGAGGCATTTATATATAGTACGGCCTATACGTTCACCAAATTAACTAAATCATGTGTCAATGCGTACATCGCAGCAGATGTAGATAGACTGTGAATGAATTTGAGATAAAAGTGTCGTCTGAAAGAATAATCTAAGAAATATCAGAAAAACACAATAATGAAAACATAATTACTATCAACAATGAGGAATCGGATTATAAAAGTAATTAATTTGATTATTTCTGGTGTTTTGATAGTTTTACAAATCAGTTTAGTGGTAAATGAAATACCATAATTTAATATCTACTCTTTTTAAAACACATGAGATAAATGATTTCCTTACTTATGCAACCACATCAGTGTGCTAGTCTTGAGTGCGGAAATTCGTTGATTCAATCATAAATCAAACCTAAGATATAAATATTTTATTTTCTTCTTATCCAGTTACCATGCAATACATGCAATACTAAGATATAAAATCTCAAAATGCTTGTGTCGACGTCATACTAGTTCGCAAAATGTACGATTTGATAACTTCAATTTCACTACTTGGAACTTTTAGTAAAACAGCGTCCTTGTAGGCATCACACATCAATTAAGAAATTCGCAATTTGATACGAATTTAAGACATACTACAATCATTTCTCGCCTTGCCTGATAATTTCGAAACTCTAAATATTTGGCGTTCAAGAAAAATAAACATTTAATATGCGTTTAATCGAAATGTTAATTTCATAATATCTTTCATTTGGCTAAATATGAAAACTTTGTTTGAAAGGAAAAGGATTATAATATATATATACCATGTATACGTTTGTATGTCATTTCTTATGTTAGACTTGATCGATGTTGATACACCGCTTATAACATGCTGATCAGCAATGCAAGGAGATCATTTTGTTGTTATTTCTGTAGGGTTCGTGCCGAGGACACGATGCAAGACTTGCTGAAGTTACGACAAAAGCACAGGCAGATTTGTTGACAGACTTAGCATTACGTTTCAAAAGAAGTATGTACCCTATGATATAAAACATACCATAAAGTAAAACATATAGGAATTGAAAAACTATAAACACCGAGAAAATAATGTGAAGCCGACGAGAAATTGCTATTTATTGAACTTAATTACTGATTATGAATTTATGAAAATATTATTCATTGTGAGACAAGATAATGTTCCTTTTCTTTGTGAAAAGGTAAACATTGGAATGCCAACATGCTAAAACCATGAACCATACTGTCATATTCATATTTGTTGCCTCTATAAACCATACTGCCATATTCATTTGTATTGCCACTATGAATCATACTGTCATATCCATTTGTATTGCCACTATGAATCATACTGTCATATTCATTTGTATTGCCACTATGAATCATACTGCCATATTCATTTGTATTGCCACTATGAATCATACTGCCATATTCATTTGTATTGCCACTATGAATCATACTGCCATATTCATTTGTATTGCCACTATGAATCATACTGTCATATTCATTTGTATTGCCACTATGAATCATACTGTCATATCCATTTTTGTTGCCTCTATAAACCATACTGCCATATTCATTTGTATTGCCACTATGAATCATACTGTCATATTCATTTGTATTGCCACTATGAATCATACTGCCATATTCATTTGTATTGCCACTATGAATCATACTGTCATATCCATTTTTGTTGCCTCTATAAACCATACTGCCATATTCATTTGTATTGCCACTATGAATCATACTGTCATATTCATTTGTATTGCCACTATGAATCATACTGCCATATCCATTTGTATTGACACTATGAATCATACTGCCATATTCATTTGTATTGCCACTATGAATCATACTGCCATATCCATTTGTGTTGCCACTAGGAATCATACTGCCATATCCATTTGTGTTGCCTAAAACCATTACTGAGATAATGTTTGATTTATTTGCTGATCAAAAAGATTAAACCCACAAAAACACCAATGAGTGATTGCAAATCGTTATCAAACAGAAAACAGTATTTAAAAAAAACCCAACTCTTTATGATGTTCAATAAAATTATGTTGATCTATCTATTCACCCGTTATAAGGACGAACTATTTTCTTGAAATTTTATAAAGATAAGATGTTTTAATTAAGTTTTGACTTACATTGTCGTTTAAATTTTCATAATGCTGATAATTTGTACAGTTTGTCTATTATTAAAGTTTATAACAATACAAATAAAAGGAAATAATAATATTGGTTGAAAAAAGGAGGGGAAAAAGTCCAGGTATATTTCAAAAACTTATACAAAACATAATCATTGAGGTTATTACCTAAGGACAATCAATAGGACAAGACATCGATAATATCAAACAAAACTGCTCTCATGGTCTGGTCGGTCTTTTTATTAGTGTTTAGTGAAAGGATATAAGTTCATAATATGAATCGAGTATTATGTATACATTGCATTCTGTAAAAGTAATGTCTAATCATTGTTTTGATGATAACTATTGGCTTGGCGGACGTGATGATGTAAAGGAAGGAAGATGGGTTTGGTCAACAACAGATATGGCTTTTAACTACACGGCATGGGGACCAGGAGAACCTAATGGTAACACAATTCAGAATTGTCTTTGTATGTTCAACCAATGGCAATATAATTGGGATGACAATGACTGCACATTAGCATTTTCTTTTGTATGTGAAAAAATGTAAGTATAATGCAAATCTGAAAAAGGAAACTTGACGACTGCTAAGCTAATATAATCAAGGATCAACATATGTTTAAGGAATAACAGTACTGTAGTTGAAGAGTTGCCACCGTCAATTGTAGATTTGACGGTCGCAAATGCAGTTTTACTGGCGACGCGTAGCGGAGACAGTAAAACGGAGATTTGCGACCGTCAAATCAAAATTGACGGTGGCAACTCTTCAACTACAGTACTGTTATTCCGATTCTAATGCTTTACAAAAAGAAAAAATACGATAAAACTTGAAAAAATGTCTAAATTTGTCAGATAAAAAAAATCCGCGAATCTTCATCAATGATTTTGGCACAAAGACATCATGGCTAAACGTGACGTCATACAAATGAAAACTTACAAGCTTGAGGTTATGACGTTACTTGTACGCTTCAAATTCGGATAAAATTACATTAAAACGGCGAATTCGAAGTAGGTGTTGTTTTATTTTCGATTATATAGTAGTAATCGAACATTTGTTGATTCATCAATTCAAAATGGCGGGTCCCTCCTTAGTTACGCCTGGTCAACTGTGGATTTGACGGCCACTTTTAGCCAATGGAAAAAATTGTTACATCCAAATTGCATTAGAATACTAAATACTCTCCGTTTACATTGTCAGTTTATTTTCGATGTATGAGTTTGATTGTCCTTCTGGTAACATCTCATTTCAGAAATGGGAACGAAATAATTGTATAAATTAAAGCTGTGAGGCTTCTTTGGATGTTCTGAATAATATGGGATTGTTATATTTCACCATCATTTGTTAAGAATTAAGTGCTAACGTAATATGATGATAATTCTAACATGACGTCTTTCAAATGCTTTGAGTACACACCCGTGGTAAAATATGAATATATTGATAGGGCTGTTCCTATTGTACTCCCACGTTATATGTATTTTAATAAATGAGCTACCCGACGTCATAGAACAACGACGTCAGAATATAAGCATTTTACGGGAAAATACACGCTTGTGAAACCGAAAATGATCACAACTAGAAAACGTAAACAAACGATGCTAAAATGTGATATAAGCCAATTTTTGAAAAATATATAAGACATATAAGTAAATTATCATTAAATTCACCAACAAGTATCTTTATGCGGAAATTTTACCCCCCACCCCGCTATCGCTCAGGGTAAAATGTTTGTCACAAAGGGCCACCCCGTGGTAAAATCACGCTATATTCAAGCCCCCATGAATTATTTCTAAATTATCATTTTGACGTCATTTGTTTTATATTATGAAGCTTGCTTTTTGGGCAGTTATAAGATGTCCAATGAGTACTTTCAAAATCTGTAGTGGTGTATAATCTGTTGTCATTAAACATTTTAAATACGTGCAAAACAATATTTCATTGCTGAAATGAACATTATTTATGTGATTTCAATGTGTCTGACCCTTTCAAACGGCTTAAGCATCACACATGATGAAGCATCAAAGTGTAGTTTTTTTAATTAATGTATCGTCATCAAATTATTTAAATCACACGCACCTGACGATTGCTATTAAAAATGTACTCTTAAAGGGGTATCACTTCTGCTATACTATCATGACTATGCTTTAAACAATTGACTGTCATGAGATAAATTTGGGATACGGACAAGAGTTGGTAATTTTGGTGCATAATCATGATGACTTTATTAACAAATAATTTAAATTTGGATATTTCGCGTCTTTTGATTGGTTTACAGTGTTTTATCCATCAACGCATAGACATAATTCTGTCATGTTCCTATGACGGCACCAACGTTATTTCATGAACAATGACATTAAGAACTAAATTATTAGGAATCACTGTAATATTTTACCATCGGTCTATTCGAAAAAACATAAAAAAATGTGGTGCACATTTTAAAATAACAAGCTACGAGGGTTATGCTATTCAGCGTGCACCAGATTTTTTATGTTATTTCTTCATAGACAGAACAAAATGTTACGGTTATTTCTTAGATATATATGATATCACTTCCATATAGGTATTGATAATTTATTGTGTGTAAAAGGAGGTGGTACTTTCAGTTTTGCCTGTCATACTTTTAAAAGAATAATTGACATTGATCCAACATTTTTTAACGTTTTGTTTTAAACGTACATCTTAGTGGAGTTTAACGATAAACATCACAAACCAACAAGTACTATATTGTAGTACCATGTTTATCATGTTTATTAATGCTATGAAAATACAACTTAAAAGTATATTCATATTAAATCATTCACTACATTCAAACTGGTTTGCATGCATTGCGAATTTTGGTTGAGTAGGTCTTTTATTTCACGATTAGTGAAATGAAAGTATAAACCCGTTTCCTTTTTTCAAAATGCCACTATAACTTACCATCAGCTTAATGCTAACTGCATCTGCAAATATTTAATTCATATATTAAATTTTGGCAATCGTTTAAGAAATGCCATCCTTTTTTAATGTATCATATGTATATTATTTTGCTTTTTAGAGACGTTTATGTTGTTACTGAAATATACTTTTTCGTATTTTTTGTTTGTTTGGATACATTGTAGTAAAATACATATTAATATATTATTATTTAAATGTTCTCTGTACTTCAGATATCCCGACACTGACGAAATCATCGGATAATAGATCTGAATTATAATAAAATTATTAAAAATTGAAACAGTTGATACATATTTCGGATACCACATGTATTAAAAAAATGATTTGAAATAAACTATAGCTTGTATTCGTTTATAGCCAGGAACAAACGTTCCGTTAAACAGAAAACAATTTACATGTAAATGTGCACGACATATAATAAAGTTTGAAATCCATATACAATATTCCCAAAACATGACACGAAAAAAAAGAATCTACATTTATATGCCAACCTTGTAAGAAAACTGCATACTGTGGATTCATTATTATTCGTTGGATACCAATTTTCAAGGATTTCGTGGGCACAGTCAAACCACGAAATTAAATATTCAAAGAAAGATAATTTGTCTAACGGTTTGTATGCAGACTTTAGCAAAACCACGAAATTAAATATCCACGAATATGAAAGTTTTTCTTAATCCACGAAAATTGGTATCCACGAAAATAAATGAATTCACAGTAATAAGGAATTCTAAGTGAAACCAGTGTTTTTCCTTAAAAAAGATAGACAACACGTTTGTAATTGCATGCGTTCGAAGCGCTTTTCTGGATTGACCTTCATCAGGAACACTCAAAGCCAATTATCAGAAAGCTGACGATATATAAGTAACAAAAACAGATGAAGATCTATATGACAAAAATACCTAAACAATGTAAATTTTCAACTTTGCCTGTAGCGTTTTGATTTTATTGAGTCTTGTTGTCTTTTTTTTCTTTCCTATATTTATATGAGAGGTCGGTATTCATATCAATAGTATTCGTAACTACGCACTTATATTATTTAACCTGAGATTTAACAACGCTCTTTTTCCAAATTAAATTAATAATAAGTATTAAAGAAAGAATATACACCAACATAATTGTACTCATTTAAATATTCAAATATAGCTGTTTTAAAAGTCAAGCCTGGCTTAAATCTTTCAAGAGTACCAGACAGATTCAATCAGACATATCACGTACACCGTACATGTAAACACCCATTATAAAAACTCCCAAACAAGATTTTAAACAACTATGCGTAGTTGTAGACATTAAATTACCAGAACACTTATTTTAAAATGACATGATCCCTAAATATTTACAAGCAACTCACCAACTTACATTCGAAAAAGGATACTGACAAATAGGCGAATGCATAGTATGTATTGTAATTTATTTTGATGTCCTCTGGATTCACTTATTTGGATGAGTATTATATTTTCGTGCTTTTCGGACATTTGCATTTTCGTAGATGTTCCATTTTCTTGATTTGTCGGTTTTGCCAATACAAATTCAATAGAAATTGTTCCGAAAATTGGTGAACAACGAAAAAAAATGAATCTGCAGTAGAAAACAATACAATATCAAAAGGTTTAGTTAACTTGATGACGCTTTAAACACCTGGAAATGAAACACTTTGGGATGATATTATATGCAATTGTTTATTCCGACTTCTTCACATTCTACTCTTTAAAACGAACAAACTCAAAAATAAAAATAATGTAAAACAAACCACTGTCAAATCCTTTTAAAGACATGGAAATAATTCAAAGAAGACCTCCCGACAACAAAATAATATAAATCAAAATTGTGTCACCGTGAACAAGATATTCAAAAAAACAGAAATACTCAGTTCAATAATATAAGGCAGTCATTACCTGTAAATGGGGATGACGTCTGTATGAATTATTATTTTGTAACTTAAAAATTTGTTAAAAAAAAGAAACGGAAATACCGTAAAATTCCCGATTTTGGTTCTGTTGTTAGGGATGTTAGTTGTGATGTTATTTAAGATATGACGTCATATGCAATGTAAACAAAGAAATGCTATCATCTGGTAACGTTTTTTCGTATCAAGGAATTATTAAAAATGAAATTGGTATTGCGTTCCTTCCTATTTAATACTAGACTGATAAATATATATTTTACTCAAAATTTCATACAAACGAGACCGGAAAAAGGAAGTACATTGTAGATTCCTGTGGGAATTCAAAACATGACATAAAAAAATAAACGATTTTGAGTTCATTAGTACAATAAAAAGTTCTGAAAAGTTTTCCCTATTTTTTTTCTACTGTTATTGAGGACTTCGTCCCCATATAAGTTAGTTGTAAATATATAATTAATATATTATATTGCCTCTGAGGAACAAATATTGAATATATGCCTTATTCTCGGACCTGTTCCAGCTACTGTCAATAATTTACAATTACAAAAAATGTAGATGCAGATGGAGAAAAAATTGTCTGGCGTCTAAAACATTTCAATATACAACAGAATCAAAGTTGCAAAGCCAAATTGAACAAATCTGGCAGCCTCTCAATAAAAAGAAAAGTACATGGAATCCTCCAAAAAGCGTAAAAATATAATTATGAATATTATATAAATACATAAATAAAGGTACCAGTAGTATACCGCTGTTCAAAACTCATAAATCCATGGACAAAAAACAAAATCGGGATAACAAACTAAACCCGAGGGAAACGCATTAAATATAAGAAAAGAACAACGACACAACACTGAAATGTAAGACACACAGAAACAGACCAAGCATTAAACAAAATCCCACGAGAATAACAAATATAACGTCAAAACCAAATACATGAATTTGGGATAGACAATTACCGTGACACGTCTTATCGTAATGTGAAGGAAAAAAAAAGGGGGACGAAAGACACCAAAGGGACAGTCAAACTCGTAAATCTAAAACAAACTGACAACGCCATGGCTAAAAATGAAAATGACAAACAGAAAAACAATAGTACACATGACACAACATAGAAAACTTACACTCAAAAATAAAGAATGCAGTGCATAACTAATTAGCTGTTGTTTTAGTTGGATATATTATGGACATAACTGTGCAAATCGTGATACAAGCATGAAATTTGGTATAAAGGTTAACTAAATGATACTTATGAAAAATCTGTTGCTGGCCAGGACTAATAGCGTCGTTACAATTGACAATAATCCGTTAATCCTTAAAAAAATGTGTTATATGTAAAATCCAACGTTAGTATTGATAACTAGTGAATTACAGTTCCTAAATTACGACAAGATAATACAGTACTGAAACTAAAGGTGACTTCCGGTTTCAAAATGACGGCAAAAAGGTCAAAAATTTCATTTTTTATACTTTCAAGCAACTTCACAAGGGATATAAATCCTTGAAAGATGTGTTATAGGTATAATCAACTGTAGGTTATGATAAATCGTTACAAACAATTCCTCAGTACGACAAAACAACACATAGATGAAGAAAAATAGTGATGTCCGGTTAAAAAATGGAGGCAAATACGTAAAAAATATTTTTGATAATTTCCATTATCTTAACAAGTGAGAACAATCTTTGATAAGTTTAAATGCCTAGTTTGGTCAGAAAGACAGGTTGCTTATCTTATAATTATCTGACAGTTGCCTATACAACAACCCGTACAAGGGAGGCCAGAATTGTATCATTTACAGTTACCAACACAGCTGGATTTTTGTCTCCGCATTTCAAAAGTCCCTTTACACGAGGTTGTAACGGTAGTCACAGATGTCAATTTTGGTTTCCAACCGTCTTTGATTCTTTCTTTCATCCAACCACAGTGTTCATAATTTGGTACATGCTCTTTTCGAATAAATGAATCAGACTGAGCCCAAACAAAACCTTCTTGATTTATTTCTCTTTTAATGTGCTCTGGAAAAGGATCTCTTGTAGGCGGAATTGCAATACGATGCCACTGCTTCTTGGCAAATAATTCACACTCTGCCTGGCTTCATACTTAAGCCAAAAAAAAATTTTCCTTTACATCTAAGAAACCTTCCATTGTTAGCCAAGCTGACATCTTCCATTTTCCACGACAATTCGACAAAATGTAGCATCTACTGAAGGCATGGACGAAAGGAAGAGCAGCTACAAAAGGACCAAACGCATTTGATATATCACGTACAAGTCTTTATTCCTTCCATAACCTTTCAAAAATGTGTTCTACCTAGTTTTGTAATTGCTGTAATTCTTGATACTATTACATCTGTGTCAGTAAGACCTACAATTACATGTTACAACACTTTTCATACTCATGCCGAACATGAACAAACATTCGTGTATCTGCTTCTTCATTATCACAAGGGGTAGATAGGAAGTATCCTTATTGACATTGCAAAGAATGTTTTCACCATTAATTACATACACATTTTATTAGTTTCTTAAGAAGCAATTGTGTCAGCAAGAAACTTAAACAATTTGTTCCGTTGTCATCTTCCAGCGTAAAATACTCCAAACCCGTGGTGTTCTACCAGAACCAACACCTTTCCATTTGGCACAAATACCTTGCCCTTGTCTTGTCAAAGCCTTTAAATTATTCATTTAGTAAACATCAAATACAATATCTACTCTTGAATACCTAACGATGTAAGATTTTATGTAAGGCAATATGACATCATTTGCATAATCATCAAATATTGTTGCCCGACTTTGTGACCTGGAATTAACCATTGCTGCCCCACCAATGATAAATGCGTCCGAATTTGGATCAGCAAACCGCAGAATATTTCAAGTTAACCCACTTGCAGCGATTTAATACCACTATTTCAAGAAACATCCTGAGATAAAGACAAAAAAGGGTTTGGGTTTTATGGATTAAGAAATATTCCACGTAAAACTGTCTACTGTGACAAGACATTAAAAGTCTAGAAAAGATATCACAATAAGTTTTAAGGTTCTCTAACTTTGTGTTTGACAAAGACGTTTCCAGTTTCAATTTGCGGCCAACATAAGAAGTTGTTATTTTTATTTGGTTATAAAAATCATGTTCTCTTTCGTTTAAAAGATCTTAATTCGTATATTTTGGACCAATATCTGTTCAACAATTTCTTAAATGGAGTATTTTTTTTTAAATCTGACGACTCTTCTAGAAATGAATTTCCAAACTTGTTCATCATTTTACAAAGTCTTTAAAGCTGTTTAAAGACATTTTTTTGTGTTTTCGTAACTTCTTCATTGGGTCGTTCAACTTTTATCTAATGACCCAAAATCACAAGATCTTTCAAATTGATCTTCTAGTATACTGACTCCTGGTCTAGCTACCATCTTTTTGGAATTGAATCTTTGGTTAATCCCATGGCACCAACATCGCACTCCACAATTGCATTATTCTGTTTTGTGCCTGATCAATTGTGTTAAAAGAAAGAAATGTGATAGTCTTACGTACAGTGAAATTATAATTTTTAAATTCTATTGCCACCTGTGGGTGATGTTCGGGAAGGGAAGTGATATCTTGGAAATGGGTCGGTATTGATCGAGAATACTGTAAATTCAGAAATTATTGCGCGCATTTATTATTGCGATTTTGTCATTTCAGACTTAAATGCGATTTTAATTTTTACGATTTTGAGAAGTATCCTATTAAATTCATATAAACTATTTCAAAATGCGAGTTTTAGTTATTGCGTTTACAACTCAGTCGCATTTTTCGCAATAATAAAAACCTCGCATTAATTTCTGAATTTACAGTAATGTTCACGATCAAGACCCAAAACAATACGTTATCATGCTTTATATTGACTGTTTATAAAGTACGAAATCTCACTCATGAAATAAAAATAATACCAAAATCAGAATAAGTTCTTATTTTATAATTGAACTCCAGGAATGAAACTGTGGTCGAGATGACACTGTGCACTATCTTTTAAAGCATTGAATGTAAGAGTCATGACATAACTATACATTTTAAGTTCACTTTCCTAATCCGAAATTAACAGTTCAAACAAAATGCAGCTGTCTTATGCGCCTGTCTATTCGTAGGTACATTTGAACATACATAAAAATAATTTGCCATTCTTGGTGTGCAATATTGGCTTCAGTAAGGCAACAGTTTTACCGCTATCACGCAATATATCACCCAGAGATTATTAAAACGTCATTTAAATGTGCAATCCACCACACATGACGATACACTTATATTATCGCTAAACAACAAGCCATTCCCAGTGAATTTGCTTAGGCATTTCCAAAAGTGGCTGATATGCAGTTACAATTGTTGTTTCTCCCGGATTTACCACATTTTCGCCTTATCCGTCGAATACCTGAGAATTGCCTGGTAGTGCATACAAATCGCTCTTGATGTCTATAAATAGTTTGCATATGTGCAAACGTGTTAAACACATGTGTATTAAAACCCTGAAAAATGTTATTAAGCCAATTCATAATATCATTAGAAATCCAAAAACACTAAATAATAGTTAAAAGTTCAAATGTTTTTGAAAGAATTTTGTAACATTTTTGCGCATGCGCAAATACTGGATATGTCAAATATTCATTTTTAATAAAAATTTGGCGTAAGGAAGGTAGCCGCCAAAATTGCTAACTGTTTTTTACTAAAAGAAGTTGAAAGAATTTTTTTTTAGAAAAAATTAGTATTTTCAAACTTAAGAAAATTGATGTGGCCATCTTGAATAATTCTTTTTTAAAGGCTAGCAGTTATTTTTTTAAAAGTATATAATAATGATGCTTTGTGGTAATTTTCATGCTTGTATCATCATATGCACAATTCCCTCGATTTTGATTGCTAATATCTTCCACTAATTCTCTTTTGCAGTGCAACATGTTGAGCATTTGCTTATTCAACAGGTGAATCTGAAATCGCCCTTATTTCTTTCAAATATCTGTTTAGTTTATTATGTATTAAATCAAATCTGGTAAACATAAAACTAAAATGTTATAGGTCGTTATGGACTTGCACTTTAACTTGAATAATCGATATAATCTTCTTGATTGTTTTGTTTGTTACGTAAGTCTAACCTAAAATTACCAGCTATACAAATATAATCCGGCACTCTGTGTATGAATGAGAGTTTACATGTGATTAAGTATATTAAACTTTACAAGTAAAGTATCTACTTCATTATGATGTAATCTTGTATCATGCATTACGATTATCCCAAATTAGGCTATCTATGAAATACTCTGGAAAAAACAGCATGATATCATGCTTTACACGTTACAATACTTATAACCCTTCTTTCTTCAGCAAACTTTAGTTTTCAATTAGTTGTAGTATTGATAAAAGAGCAGAGGTTTCAAGGTATGGTAATTTTTATTTTTTTAGGAAATCGCAATCGCTTTAAATTATATTTACGAAATTAATTTATTGAAGAGAACCTGATCAATGTTAGCAATGAAGCATTTGTTTCATTTTTAAAAACGCATGCTAAATGATATATCATATCATATTTTTTTAAACAAAATATTGTTCTCCAAAAAATATTTGCAAACATTAATGAAATCTAATAACATGAGTAAATACAAGTACTGTATTTGTTTTTAGTATAATACATCGCTTTTAATTAATTTGTTGCAATCATAAGACATGAACAACGGAGTGTAATATATCAACAACTTAGGGACGACATCAAAAGTTCAATGTAGGATAAAAAAACTTAATTCACATATTTTTTTCGCTGACCCCCTCCTATCTTAACTTAAGTTGGGAAAAATTGATTTACCTATATGGATATATGTAAAATCGATTTTAGATTAACAAAAACCCTGCAGCAATGTTGACCCCCACTCCCCACCCCCTAACTATTCGATTTAATTGTTAATTTATCCTAAATCGATCTTTTAATGTCATCCCTTAATAATTTCGTCACGTACAACCTTATTGTTTAGTTTAATCTATAATACAATAACGAACTGTTATTCAAGATTTTTTTTTATATTTCTTGTTTAACTTCTCTATTATATAAAATCTTCAATGACGAACGTTTTCTCCGTAAGTATGAGAAAACAAATAAATGACGAAGATGTTTTATTGAAATTAACATATATGCAATAACAAATTTCGTATTGTTTGAAGTAAAACTAAACTGAGTGTGCTAAAAAAAAACATTAATATTATTTGGATCACCGTTATCTTTGCACAAGTAACAAGCAGATAACAACACATGATAGCAATTAATCAAGCATACCTCACGTTTGTATTGCGTATGCATATCTTTAAAACGGAACAGAAAGACACTTAAATGGTGTATGTGTGAACGACTTGTAAAATAAGATAATCGAAAAATTGTTGACATGTTAATAATAACACACAATTATCAATATGTTAATGATATCAACAAAATGTTGATAATGATACATTTGGAATTATATTTTGTAGAATCTTTCAGTATGACAATATGCTTTCTGTTGTTGTTTTGTTTAATCACATACTGTATGGCATGTGGTAGAAGCGCAGTGAAATGGAGCGTCTAGTTTCTCTCACAAATCAACAAACTTCAAAACCACCATACGTAAATAACATTCATGTGATGACATTGCGTGAAAACTGTAATTTTGACGGATATGAAATGCGAAAACCCGGTAGGGATCCGAGGACATTCCGTGTAGTATGTAAATTGGTTTCAGACAGAGCACGACAGCATGACTGTTATTTTAAGGGAAATCTGCATTCTTGCAGAGAAAACATCAGGACTCCTGTCCTTTTTTACCAGGATTTGATTGAGGTAATTGCACCTTTCCAGTGTAACAGTAAATACTTGATTGGCAGAAAATGTCCAACAAATACCATGCAAAATAGAAGAAAATGCTCAGACAATCCTTTTAAACTGGAATAGTTTGGCGACTAGACAGTGCTCTTTAACATAACTTCTTTAATTCTTTTGTAAACATTTGCTTCGTATTAAAAAGTGTTCAGCATGATTATACTATACAATTCGCCATTCATTAACATAACTTTCATCTACTAGTATATTAAGTATGAATTACTTCTAGAAGGGTTAATTGTTTCATAATTTTTTCAAACATGCTCATGATGGCGTTAGTAATTTTTACTGAAAAATGATTTAAACTTCACTATTTTAAACTCAAGGTTTAATAGCTTCCTTGTGAACAGCAACCCTCTATCACGGAATAGTTTTCTTTGTTGTGTCGTGTGTACTCGGAAACGTTAAATCAAAATTTATAAAAAAAAAAGAAAGGGATCACACGTCAATAGATATAAACAATTTCTTTAAGGTTTTATGCCAATTGGTTAAAGCGTTTTTTAGTTAATGTCCGACATGTTGACGACAGACGGACGGACAGATGTTTACCATAATACGTCCCGTAACCGGGCGTATAATAATTCAACACGTACTATACATTTGGCTTTACCAGTCTCCAGCAAGAGAAATATTTAACACACACACACACACACATGTCTTTATGTAGAGATATACACATGTCTCAAGAGTACTGTAACATAAACAATAATGGTCCGTCTGGTGAAAGAATATTCATCTCATATAGACAAATGTTTTGTGCTGATGTTCATGTAATATTTGCCACTGAAAGTTTTGCAAAAATCAAGTAAACAATGGTAAAAAATAATAATAAATAGTAATTAAAGTTCAGATGTAGGTTCGAGTTTAGATCACTCAATGTGATCACTGTCGACAGTGATAAAGAGATATTGTCGGAGACCGTGACTGAAAAGGACATCCAGTTTTTTTACTCTTTATTCTTTGGTTCTTTAAACAAAAATAGCCAACATGATATATCAGAGAGTGCTTATAAATATTGGCACACAAGTTCAATTAATTATTTTCAAATTAACTATCATTAATGAGGGGGAGGGGGGCAGAGGGGTCCTGATCCCAAAATCCCGGACTTAAAAACATGGAATCCCGAGGTCGGGAATTTAAAAAAAATATCCTGACATCCCGAACATCGGAAAAAAAATCCGGATCCCGAAAGGGTCAATTCCGAAATCCTGAGCTTAAAAACACTTGATCCCGACGTCCCGAAAAAGGTCATGTCCCCCCCTCAATCATTAATCAGTATTGGCAAAAATAGGTGCATTTACCACAATGAAAGATAAATGTGATAAAAGAATATACATTCAAACAAAAAGAGGTGCACCAACAGAAAATAGAAACCACATTCTTACTCTTAATTTCATCAGATCTCAAAATTTAAACTCTTACCAGATTTTTTTCTCTATCTAACCGTATAACTCAAGAAGTGTCTAAGTGTAACTCGAGCTTAAACTAGAAATCTTACTGGAAAAAATATTCGAAATCAAAATTAAACTGAAACTCGAACTTAATTTGTGTCGATTATGGAGCGTTGTGTAATAACAGAAATGTTAGCCAATTTTAAATTTCTTCCGAAAACGTTGTCGTTGAGGGTTTTTTTTTTTAAGTGCCGAGTTTGTGGCTTTTTAGCACGGCATTTCGGGTTTTATCTTCCCGGTGCAATGGACAAGTTAGTGAATTCATTCTGTTGGTAGTCTAAATGGAACGTGTTACTTTTCAGCCCAGATACCCTCAATCTTCCGAAGTAGAAGATTCTAAATCTACAAGCCGTAAATTAATTCTTAAATACGGCATGAGGCACACATTAGTTTTTCCTATACAACAAATGCAATTAAAAAAATTAGATGACTCCAACTATATGACAATTACTTTTCAATAAACTGTTACTGAATGTTTAATAATGAAGAATCAAAATACCTTAAAAAAAATATTATGATATAAAAAAAATATATATAATTTTAACCCAATAATTCCAAGCATTGCAAGAGATGCTCCTATGCTAGCAACGTCGTTCCATAACGTAAAAAATTATAATTCCCGCCAAAAAATTATAATTAGATTATTTCCACTGTAGCGGATTTAAATTATCGGTGACCCCCCTTTTTTATTAATGCTTTTAAAATCTCCCCTGAAGCTGCAACTAATGCAGAAGTTTGAAGGAAAAAACATTAGTAGATTTTTTTTATTTCAAGAAAAATCTATAATAAACGGCAATTAAAAATGGCGGGAAATGTAAAAAGGCCTTAAAAAATAAGGAAAGAAAGAAAAATAAATGTGTATAAGATAAAAGTTACAATTGACTGTTTTAGTTAAACCAGTTAAACATCGTTTTTCAATAATTTTGCCTTCTTTTAGCATTTTTGAGCGCTATTTCTATATTACGGTATAACGCAATTCTTTACTTTTTGATGACGTCATATCTCGAAAACAACATCGGTGACCCCAATTTGTTTTCCGCCTACAATATTGAAATAAGTATGATCTGTCTAAATGCGAAATTTCAATGAATTATTATTAGTAGTTTAAATAGTGTGATTTCCCTTTAAATTTAGGAATAAATGATAAGAAATTACTGTAATTTTTTGTCTGTCTATTCGAAATAACATTAAAATATGGTGCACACTGTTAAATAGCCCGCTACGCGCGGTATTCAGTGTGCACCATTTTTTTTTATATTTTTCTACATAGACATGATAGACAGAAAAAATATAACAGTCATTCCCAAAATATGATAAGGCCTCGGTTAACGACATCACCGTAAAATTATGGATTCATAAGTAACTTTTTTAGAACTTTTTGGTTTCAATGGTTTTCATTTTCGTACTTTATTTCGGCGCTTCTTTTACTCGCTGTTTTGATTGGAGCGACACTGATGAAGCATTAGTAACGAAAAACGCGTGTGATGTAAATTCAAAATTTCAATCCGGGTACAAATGATGACTTTTTTGTACAGCTAGCTAGGTACAACCAGTTTACTCACCACCTCATTGGAAGAAATAAGTACAGATTTAAAGTAAATTGTTTGAACAAAATAGTTGACAAAAGTATTTAGAGTTATGCATAGGATACGCTCATTTTAATCATCTGAAAAGTGTCAAAACACGTCGGTGGTATATATTATTAACAAATTTACATAAGGCTTCGTAAGACTTGAGGTTTAAAAAGTCATAGATTTTTTTCAATTTATTATTATTGACATTAATTTTATCATAACATGTTTTATGATGCCAAGATTTTTTTTTTCAAAAGTTTGTATAAAATCCCATACATTTAAAAAATGTACCCATCTTAATTGCATCTTCTATATTTGAATCAAACTATATTTACGAGCTAATTGTAAATCTCTATAATCCCATGACGATTTTCTTTTGAACGCTCAGATACAAATCTGTCTACAAATATTACTGGTATTGTCACATTTAAGACGATTCCATAGTTTGAAAACTTCAACTTTTAGTAGTGCATCACCTGAAAACACAGTCTTGTTTTACATGAAAACCAACAGGAAAATATGATGTGTTAAAAAAATAATAGATTTACATTTATGTATAGTACACAATAAGTTTGATCAAATAGCTTAAAAGAAAATAAAAGTTAAGCATGTAATATATATTACCGCCGTTTATGGTTAACTTTGAAGTGATAGTAAATAGACAATAGGATGTACACTTTATTTATAGTATATTTATGTTCATGATATACAGATAAAGCGGGTGGAATATGTCCTGTTTCCAAAGCACTCGTATGAAAAGCGGGTAGTAAACCCTTTAACGTCAGGCGTCAAACAGCCATTTCGGCTACAGTAAGCGTCAAATTGGATAACATTTGACCTTAGTTGACAAAGTTCCTTATCGTGATTTGTCAGAAGTCTCAATTAGTTATCGCTACCATTAATTTAGTAGAGAAAAAAAAGTGATTCGTCAATTTCAGTCGATGTTTTTATCGTCTAAAAGAAAGTGTACATTTTATCATTGTATATCGTCATACTCCTAAAATTGCCGTTTACGTCATTTGGCAAGAACTTTAACCGTTATTCGTCATGAAGGTACCCCATTACGACCCTCATGTAAACTATGTGTCATTTAACAGTCCTAAATGGAAAGTCTATTACTTAAAAGTCCAACAGATGACGGAAACTATATCATAACGCCTTTATTATCGTTTGGCTTCCTAAATATCCCAAACGGAAAAATCAAAACCGATGATGACAAATGCTACTATGCATGGTACCTATACGACACAAAACCACGATGATTAACTTATTGGGAAAGGATAAGAAGCGACACACAAAATGATGTGTATTATAGTATAGATGATGTTCATATTCCTCTCCTCACCTTGTCTATATCTCTTGTTTTAATATGTTAAACTTTCGTAATACAAAAAAGGATTATTTTTTAAGATAGTCTACTGGTATAAAAATAATTGTTATTAGTTTTTCATCTACACATACAAGCAGAACAGTTTATCGACACATTTACTTATCTTTTGTCGCCTCTCAATTATTACCCTGAATTACTTTTAAAGAATGATTTAAAACTTCACTGATGACCCCATTATACATGGTCCATTATTTAAAAGCCTGTAGTCAATTGGTTGTATGCATGTTCATCTCTTCTTTATTTGATTTTCGTGAATTGAGAAGGACCATTAAGAACTTTTTTTTGTTGTACCGATTTATTAAAAAAAAAAACAATACTTCTTTTACATAAATATTGTATTTTGTTGACAATACGATACACAAGCATCAGGAAATGGCATTATTAATTGATGAAATATGACTCATTTACTGAGATCTTCAAATTTTATCTCTATCTATAATAATATTCGAGATAATAACCAAAAACCGAAAAAAGTCGCGAAATTATCAAATTCAGAGTCAGCAACCCAACAACGTGTTGTCCATTTTGTCTGAAAGAAATGAGGACGAATAGATCTTGACCTGATGAATAATTTTACCCAGTCAGATTTGCTCTGAATGTTATAATTTCGATTTATAAATCAAAATCTACACTTTCCCCCTGTGTTCTAGTTTAAGTCATAGCGACCATATTGGTTGGTTGGTTGGCCAGGTCACCGAACACATGTTTTTAGGTAAATACCCTAATGATGAGTGTGGCCAAGTTTGGTTGAATTTGGCCAAGTGGTTTCAGAGAAGAAGGTTCTGGTAAAAATTAACAGACGACGGAATCTAATATAGTATTGAACAACCTAAAACTTCAGAGACCAACTACTTTCAAATATGCAAGACACATACTTCATCATTTTCAATAGGACAAAATACGATATTCATATGCGCTTTGCCTTGACTGGCTTGTTATGACTGCATTGGTTATATAGCACCTTTTATTTACACACATTTATACACCTCTAGTAGTTTTAATTAACGATTTGAGCGTTTCTTGTTGAGGGTAACCAAGAAAACAACTAGGAAACGCGATGCCATCACACGTGCTTTTTTAATTAATGACCACTGGGTCGATATCTTTGCTGCTGGACTGTTAGTTTTCAATGTTATCATCACTAATTCACTATAAAATCATTTACCAGCCGTGTAACTATTAAAAAAAAGATGTGGAATAATTGCTAATTCGACAAAACTCTACAAGAGAGTAACATACATAGACGGTTACAACTATAAGCCCGAAATACCAAAAGTGAAACTATCCAAACAAGAATAGAAAGGCCTGATTTCTAAAACATGGGCAAAAAACCAAATAGTATATAAAGCAACACACGGCAACCAGTGATTAAAATAGCCCCTAACTTGGTTCTTGCACATATAAAAGATAGTGGGTCAATGGTGTTACAACAAAACAATAACTAATTTAAAATGGTCAGGTGAGGAAGTAGAATTTAATAAAAAAAAATAAGATTCTCTATGTCTCTTTTCCTTAGGGTCACTATTTTTTATTCCTCCATACGTGTTAATGTATTTATTTATCCCTGACTTTTCAAATTTGAGGTTATATCATTCTCGATTGAAGTAAGTCTATAAATGTCATCTGGAACTATGTGACAAAGAACGGTTTGTATTCAGTAGCTCAATATTTTATTAAAAGTGCAAACATATCGTTCTCAGATAATTCATATTTGGCTCCAAAATTAGCAAAAAGCATGTCGTCCTCAGATAATGTATATGGTTCTCTCAAACTGACAGGTATTATGTCAATCTACAAAAGGCAGAATAATAAATATCAGATATGACATGCTTATTTGTTTTAAGGTAGCAAACTTTTTTTTTAAATACGCAACTGTGTATGATAATTTAATGATGTATCGTTGCTACCTACTTCTTTTTAACGAAAGATGTCTTACGACAATTAAACACCACTACATGAACAACCTGATATAGGAAACATATATAACAACGAGAAAACATTTTTAAAAAGTATCATTATTGAGTGTGTGAGTCGTATACAGAGACTTTTTCCAACCCAACATCAGAATGGCCTATACAAATCAGTTCAGCTAAATTGTAATGTTCATTATGGGTGCTAAAATTTGTAAAACTACGTTTGCCTTTTATTTACCCTTTAACGATCCTAGACATTTCTGGGTCTGTTATAGCTGACTGTGTAGTATTGGATTCGCTCATCGTTGAAGACCATACGGTACACTGCTACTTTTGCATAGGTACTTTTTCTGTACAAAAAATCTGTGGTACTGGAAAATTACTTTTAAAATATGGTACTTTTTTAGTACTTTAAATTTATTGTAATATTTAGGTACCTGTTTTTTACAGTACTTGATTTGTACCTAATATTTGAGGTACACATTTAGTACTACACAATTAAAGTACAAATTGAGTACTTAAAATTTGAAGTACAAATCAAGTACTGTAAAAAACAAGTACTTAAATATTACAATAAATTTAAAGTACTAAAAAAGTACTATATTTTAAAAGTAATTTTCCAGTACTACAGATTTTTTGTACAGAAAAAGTACCTATGCAAAATTAGCAGTGCAGGGCCGTAAATCTCAGTGAAATCCTAAAATAAAATGTTTGCTTCTAGATTAAAATACTTATCTGTGTTACAAACTGGTGCTGAAAAATGTTCATTACAAGAAAATAAGCATGCAACGCGTGTTTTAAAGTTACACCGGATCAATAAAATCCAAATCATGCACTGCTGGTGAACTGTGACCGAAATGTCAATTTCCTACAAGGACAAAAGAAATTACATTGTGTACATTCCATCTCTATAGATGTTGTCTGTTCAACGTCTCCACCTGAAAAGAAATAAAAAGACTGAGTTTTCGTTATTATCAACCCGCGTCACGTGATGTCTCCTCAATCTGGCGCGCGCGCTGGACCTGAAATAAAATAAAAACTTTCCGAACTAAACATGAAACTTCCCCGGAATAATATAGACCCCTTACAGAAACAAACAAACAGACAAACAAACACACACACACACATAACAATCAATCATGTTTCAAAAGGGGGGGGGGGCAAGACCGTTTACAATTGCTTTTTAGAAGCAATTTATTTAAATTGTAAAACGACAATTTTAACCATTCTGTTCCGTTTATATAAAAAAAAAATCCCTAGGACCCCCCCCCCCCCTTTTTTTTACCCCCACTTACAAATGAATGTGTTTGATCAACCAATCAACGTGTTCAACCAATAAACCAACCAACCAAACAACCAACCAACCAACCAATAAATCAATCAATCAATCAGTGCATGTTTCCGTCTCATGTGTTTAATATGGAGTCCACGATCTCATTTGTTTCTTTCTCGCTTTTTTCAAGAAACACTATCAAACGTGTTTAACCAACCAACCAACCAACGTGTTTAATCAACCAATCAACATGTTTAGCCAACCAACCAACCAACCAATCAACCAATCAGTGCATGTTTCCGTCTCATGTGTTTAATATGGAGTCCACGATCTCATTTGTTTCTTTCTCGCTTGTTTCAAGAAACACTTTCCAACGTGTTTAACCATCCAACCAACGTGTTTAATCAACCAATCAACATGTTTAGCCAACCAACCAACCAACCAATCAATCAATCAACCAATCAGTGCATGTTTCCGTCTCATGTGTTTAATATGGAGTCCACGATCTCATTTGTTTCTTTCTCGCTTGTTTCAAGAAACACTATCAAACGTGTTTAACCAACCAACCAACCAACCAATCAACCAACGTGTTTAATCAACCAATCAACATGTTTAGCCAACCAACCAACCAATCAATCAACCAATCGGTGCATGTTTCCGTCTCATGTGTTTAATATGGAGTCCACGATCTCATTAGTTTCTTTCTCGCTTGTTTCGAGAAACACTATCTAACGTGTTTAACCAACCAACCAACGTGTTTAATCAACCAATCAACATGTTTAACCAACCAACCAACCAATCAATCAATCAATCAAAACATCAGTGCATGTTTCCGTCTCGTGTGTTCAATACGGGGTCCAAGATCTCAGTTTTTTTCCGGTTGCTTCAAGAGACCCTATCCCAAGTGTTTAAGTAATAAACAAACAAACCAACCAACCAACCAACCAACCAACCAATCAATCAATATGTATGACCGTTTATTTATGACAGTTTCATTAAAACAATATGGAAGAAAAGACCTATGATCAATTATTCAAGAAGAATTGAATTTCAATAATGTTCTTGCATCTCTTCTGAAAAAAAAATCCACATCCTTCTTATCAGTTATACTCTGAAACTACAAGTCTAATCGACCCCAAAATGTGCAGTCAGCAGGGCATACATGTACTAAAGGTTCATAAAACAACGTGGTGCAGATATCTCTCAAGACTTTTCCTAGAGAAAAAAAATGACAATGCCGTAAAAATCGCGTCCTACACTGCTACTTTTGCATAGGTACTTTTTCTGTACAAAAAATCTGTGGTACTGGAAAATTACTTTTAAAATATGGTACTTTTTTAGTACTTTAAATTTATTGTAATATTTAGGTACCTGTTTTTTACAGTACTTGATTTGTACCTAATATTTGAGGTACACATTTAGTACTACACAATTAAAGTACAAATTGAGTACTTAAAATTTGAAGTACAAATCAAGTACTGTAAAAAACAAGTACTTAAATATTACAATAAATTTAAAGTACTAAAAAAGTACTATATTTTAAAAGTAATTTTCCAGTACTACAGATTTTTTGTACAGAAAAAGTACCTATGCAAAATTAGCAGTGCAGGGCCGTAAATCTCAGTGAAATCCTAAAATAAAATGTTTGCTTCTAGATTAAAATACTTATCTGTGTTACAAACTGGTGCTGAAAAATGTTCATTACAAGAAAATAAGCATGCAACGCGTGTTTTAAAGTTACACCGGATCAATAAAATCCAAATCATGCACTGCTGGTGAACTGTGACCGAAATGTCAATTTCCTACAAGGACAAAAGAAATTACATTGTGTACATTCCATCTCTATAGATGTTGTCTGTTCAACGTCTCCACCTGAAAAGAAATAAAAAGACTGAGTTTTCGTTATTATCAACCCGCGTCACGTGATGTCTCCTCAATCTGGCGCGCGCGCTGGACCTGAAATAAAATAAAAACTTTCCGAACTAAACATGAAACTTCCCCGGAATAATATAGACCCCTTACAGAAACAAACAAACAGACAAACAAACACACACACACACATAACAATCAATCATGTTTCAAAAGGGGGGGGGGGCAAGACCGTTTACAATTGCTTTTTAGAAGCAATTTATTTAAATTGTAAAACGACAATTTTAACCATTCTGTTCCGTTTATATAAAAAAAAAATCCCTAGGACCCCCCCCCCCCTTTTTTTTACCCCCACTTACAAATGAATGTGTTTGATCAACCAATCAACGTGTTCAACCAATAAACCAACCAACCAAACAACCAACCAACCAACCAATAAATCAATCAATCAATCAGTGCATGTTTCCGTCTCATGTGTTTAATATGGAGTCCACGATCTCATTTGTTTCTTTCTCGCTTTTTTCAAGAAACACTATCAAACGTGTTTAACCAACCAACCAACCAACGTGTTTAATCAACCAATCAACATGTTTAGCCAACCAACCAACCAACCAATCAACCAATCAGTGCATGTTTCCGTCTCATGTGTTTAATATGGAGTCCACGATCTCATTTGTTTCTTTCTCGCTTGTTTCAAGAAACACTTTCCAACGTGTTTAACCATCCAACCAACGTGTTTAATCAACCAATCAACATGTTTAGCCAACCAACCAACCAACCAATCAATCAATCAACCAATCAGTGCATGTTTCCGTCTCATGTGTTTAATATGGAGTCCACGATCTCATTTGTTTCTTTCTCGCTTGTTTCAAGAAACACTATCAAACGTGTTTAACCAACCAACCAACCAACCAATCAACCAACGTGTTTAATCAACCAATCAACATGTTTAGCCAACCAACCAACCAATCAATCAACCAATCGGTGCATGTTTCCGTCTCATGTGTTTAATATGGAGTCCACGATCTCATTAGTTTCTTTCTCGCTTGTTTCGAGAAACACTATCTAACGTGTTTAACCAACCAACCAACGTGTTTAATCAACCAATCAACATGTTTAACCAACCAACCAACCAATCAATCAATCAATCAAAACATCAGTGCATGTTTCCGTCTCGTGTGTTCAATACGGGGTCCAAGATCTCAGTTTTTTTCCGGTTGCTTCAAGAGACCCTATCCCAAGTGTTTAAGTAATAAACAAACAAACCAACCAACCAACCAACCAACCAACCAATCAATCAATATGTATGACCGTTTATTTATGACAGTTTCATTAAAACAATATGGAAGAAAAGACCTATGATCAATTATTCAAGAAGAATTGAATTTCAATAATGTTCTTGCATCTCTTCTGAAAAAAAAATCCACATCCTTCTTATCAGTTATACTCTGAAACTACAAGTCTAATCGACCCCAAAATGTGCAGTCAGCAGGGCATACATGTACTAAAGGTTCATAAAACAACGTGGTGCAGATATCTCTCAAGACTTTTCCTAGAGAAAAAAAATGACAATGCCGTAAAAATCGCGTCCTACACTGCTACTTTTGCATAGGTACTTTTTCTGTACAAAAAATCTGTGGTACTGGAAAATTACTTTTAAAATATGGTACTTTTTTAGTACTTTAAATTTATTGTAATATTTAGGTACCTGTTTTTTACAGTACTTGATTTGTACCTAATATTTGAGGTACACATTTAGTACTACACAATTAAAGTACAAATTGAGTACTTAAAATTTGAAGTACAAATCAAGTACTGTAAAAAACAAGTACTTAAATATTACAATAAATTTAAAGTACTAAAAAAGTACTATATTTTAAAAGTAATTTTCCAGTACTACAGATTTTTTGTACAGAAAAAGTACCTATGCAAAATTAGCAGTGCAGGGCCGTAAATCTCAGTGAAATCCTAAAATAAAATGTTTGCTTCTAGATTAAAATACTTATCTGTGTTACAAACTGGTGCTGAAAAATGTTCATTACAAGAAAATAAGCATGCAACGCGTGTTTTAAAGTTACACCGGATCAATAAAATCCAAATCATGCACTGCTGGTGAACTGTGACCGAAATGTCAATTTCCTACAAGGACAAAAGAAATTACATTGTGTACATTCCATCTCTATAGATGTTGTCTGTTCAACGTCTCCACCTGAAAAGAAATAAAAAGACTGAGTTTTCGTTATTATCAACCCGCGTCACGTGATGTCTCCTCAATCTGGCGCGCGCGCTGGACCTGAAATAAAATAAAAACTTTCCGAACTAAACATGAAACTTCCCCGGAATAATATAGACCCCTTACAGAAACAAACAAACAGACAAACAAACACACACACACACATAACAATCAATCATGTTTCAAAAGGGGGGGGGGGGGCAAGACCGTTTACAATTGCTTTTTAGAAGCAATTTATTTAAATTGTAAAACGACAATTTTAACCATTCTGTTCCGTTTATATAAAAAAAAAATCCCTAGGACCCCCCCCCCCCCTTTTTTTTACCCCCACTTACAAATGAATGTGTTTGATCAACCAATCAACGTGTTCAACCAATAAACCAACCAACCAAACAACCAACCAACCAACCAATAAATCAATCAATCAATCAGTGCATGTTTCCGTCTCATGTGTTTAATATGGAGTCCACGATCTCATTTGTTTCTTTCTCGCTTTTTTCAAGAAACACTATCAAACGTGTTTAACCAACCAACCAACCAACGTGTTTAATCAACCAATCAACATGTTTAGCCAACCAACCAACCAACCAATCAACCAATCAGTGCATGTTTCCGTCTCATGTGTTTAATATGGAGTCCACGATCTCATTTGTTTCTTTCTCGCTTGTTTCAAGAAACACTTTCCAACGTGTTTAACCATCCAACCAACGTGTTTAATCAACCAATCAACATGTTTAGCCAACCAACCAACCAACCAATCAATCAATCAACCAATCAGTGCATGTTTCCGTCTCATGTGTTTAATATGGAGTCCACGATCTCATTTGTTTCTTTCTCGCTTGTTTCAAGAAACACTATCAAACGTGTTTAACCAACCAACCAACCAACCAATCAACCAACGTGTTTAATCAACCAATCAACATGTTTAGCCAACCAACCAACCAATCAATCAACCAATCGGTGCATGTTTCCGTCTCATGTGTTTAATATGGAGTCCACGATCTCATTAGTTTCTTTCTCGCTTGTTTCGAGAAACACTATCTAACGTGTTTAACCAACCAACCAACGTGTTTAATCAACCAATCAACATGTTTAACCAACCAACCAACCAATCAATCAATCAATCAAAACATCAGTGCATGTTTCCGTCTCGTGTGTTCAATACGGGGTCCAAGATCTCAGTTTTTTTCCGGTTGCTTCAAGAGACCCTATCCCAAGTGTTTAAGTAATAAACAAACAAACCAACCAACCAACCAACCAACCAACCAATCAATCAATATGTATGACCGTTTATTTATGACAGTTTCATTAAAACAATATGGAAGAAAAGACCTATGATCAATTATTCAAGAAGAATTGAATTTCAATAATGTTCTTGCATCTCTTCTGAAAAAAAAATCCACATCCTTCTTATCAGTTATACTCTGAAACTACAAGTCTAATCGACCCCAAAATGTGCAGTCAGCAGGGCATACATGTACTAAAGGTTCATAAAACAACGTGGTGCAGATATCTCTCAAGACTTTTCCTAGAGAAAAAAAATGACAATGCCGTAAAAATCGCGTCCTACACTGCTACTTTTGCATAGGTACTTTTTCTGTACAAAAAATCTGTGGTACTGGAAAATTACTTTTAAAATATGGTACTTTTTTAGTACTTTAAATTTATTGTAATATTTAGGTACCTGTTTTTTACAGTACTTGATTTGTACCTAATATTTGAGGTACACATTTAGTACTACACAATTAAAGTACAAATTGAGTACTTAAAATTTGAAGTACAAATCAAGTACTGTAAAAAACAAGTACTTAAATATTACAATAAATTTAAAGTACTAAAAAAGTACTATATTTTAAAAGTAATTTTCCAGTACTACAGATTTTTTGTACAGAAAAAGTACCTATGCAAAATTAGCAGTGCAGGGCCGTAAATCTCAGTGAAATCCTAAAATAAAATGTTTGCTTCTAGATTAAAATACTTATCTGTGTTACAAACTGGTGCTGAAAAATGTTCATTACAAGAAAATAAGCATGCAACGCGTGTTTTAAAGTTACACCGGATCAATAAAATCCAAATCATGCACTGCTGGTGAACTGTGACCGAAATGTCAATTTCCTACAAGGACAAAAGAAATTACATTGTGTACATTCCATCTCTATAGATGTTGTCTGTTCAACGTCTCCACCTGAAAAGAAATAAAAAGACTGAGTTTTCGTTATTATCAACCCGCGTCACGTGATGTCTCCTCAATCTGGCGCGCGCGCTGGACCTGAAATAAAATAAAAACTTTCCGAACTAAACATGAAACTTCCCCGGAATAATATAGACCCCTTACAGAAACAAACAAACAGACAAACAAACACACACACACACATAACAATCAATCATGTTTCAAAAGGGGGGGGGGGCAAGACCGTTTACAATTGCTTTTTAGAAGCAATTTATTTAAATTGTAAAACGACAATTTTAACCATTCTGTTCCGTTTATATAAAAAAAAAATCCCTAGGACCCCCCCCCCCCTTTTTTTTACCCCCACTTACAAATGAATGTGTTTGATCAACCAATCAACGTGTTCAACCAATAAACCAACCAACCAAACAACCAACCAACCAACCAATAAATCAATCAATCAATCAGTGCATGTTTCCGTCTCATGTGTTTAATATGGAGTCCACGATCTCATTTGTTTCTTTCTCGCTTTTTTCAAGAAACACTATCAAACGTGTTTAACCAACCAACCAACCAACGTGTTTAATCAACCAATCAACATGTTTAGCCAACCAACCAACCAACCAATCAACCAATCAGTGCATGTTTCCGTCTCATGTGTTTAATATGGAGTCCACGATCTCATTTGTTTCTTTCTCGCTTGTTTCAAGAAACACTTTCCAACGTGTTTAACCATCCAACCAACGTGTTTAATCAACCAATCAACATGTTTAGCCAACCAACCAACCAACCAATCAATCAATCAACCAATCAGTGCATGTTTCCGTCTCATGTGTTTAATATGGAGTCCACGATCTCATTTGTTTCTTTCTCGCTTGTTTCAAGAAACACTATCAAACGTGTTTAACCAACCAACCAACCAACCAATCAACCAACGTGTTTAATCAACCAATCAACATGTTTAGCCAACCAACCAACCAATCAATCAACCAATCGGTGCATGTTTCCGTCTCATGTGTTTAATATGGAGTCCACGATCTCATTAGTTTCTTTCTCGCTTGTTTCGAGAAACACTATCTAACGTGTTTAACCAACCAACCAACGTGTTTAATCAACCAATCAACATGTTTAACCAACCAACCAACCAATCAATCAATCAATCAAAACATCAGTGCATGTTTCCGTCTCGTGTGTTCAATACGGGGTCCAAGATCTCAGTTTTTTTCCGGTTGCTTCAAGAGACCCTATCCCAAGTGTTTAAGTAATAAACAAACAAACCAACCAACCAACCAACCAACCAACCAATCAATCAATATGTATGACCGTTTATTTATGACAGTTTCATTAAAACAATATGGAAGAAAAGACCTATGATCAATTATTCAAGAAGAATTGAATTTCAATAATGTTCTTGCATCTCTTCTGAAAAAAAAATCCACATCCTTCTTATCAGTTATACTCTGAAACTACAAGTCTAATCGACCCCAAAATGTGCAGTCAGCAGGGCATACATGTACTAAAGGTTCATAAAACAACGTGGTGCAGATATCTCTCAAGACTTTTCCTAGAGAAAAAAAATGACAATGCCGTAAAAATCGCGTCCTACACTGCTACTTTTGCATAGGTACTTTTTCTGTACAAAAAATCTGTGGTACTGGAAAATTACTTTTAAAATATGGTACTTTTTTAGTACTTTAAATTTATTGTAATATTTAGGTACCTGTTTTTTACAGTACTTGATTTGTACCTAATATTTGAGGTACACATTTAGTACTACACAATTAAAGTACAAATTGAGTACTTAAAATTTGAAGTACAAATCAAGTACTGTAAAAAACAAGTACTTAAATATTACAATAAATTTAAAGTACTAAAAAAGTACTATATTTTAAAAGTAATTTTCCAGTACTACAGATTTTTTGTACAGAAAAAGTACCTATGCAAAATTAGCAGTGCAGGGCCGTAAATCTCAGTGAAATCCTAAAATAAAATGTTTGCTTCTAGATTAAAATACTTATCTGTGTTACAAACTGGTGCTGAAAAATGTTCATTACAAGAAAATAAGCATGCAACGCGTGTTTTAAAGTTACACCGGATCAATAAAATCCAAATCATGCACTGCTGGTGAACTGTGACCGAAATGTCAATTTCCTACAAGGACAAAAGAAATTACATTGTGTACATTCCATCTCTATAGATGTTGTCTGTTCAACGTCTCCACCTGAAAAGAAATAAAAAGACTGAGTTTTCGTTATTATCAACCCGCGTCACGTGATGTCTCCTCAATCTGGCGCGCGCGCTGGACCTGAAATAAAATAAAAACTTTCCGAACTAAACATGAAACTTCCCCGGAATAATATAGACCCCTTACAGAAACAAACAAACAGACAAACAAACACACACACACACATAACAATCAATCATGTTTCAAAAGGGGGGGGGGGCAAGACCGTTTACAATTGCTTTTTAGAAGCAATTTATTTAAATTGTAAAACGACAATTTTAACCATTCTGTTCCGTTTATATAAAAAAAAAATCCCTAGGACCCCCCCCCCCCTTTTTTTTACCCCCACTTACAAATGAATGTGTTTGATCAACCAATCAACGTGTTCAACCAATAAACCAACCAACCAAACAACCAACCAACCAACCAATAAATCAATCAATCAATCAGTGCATGTTTCCGTCTCATGTGTTTAATATGGAGTCCACGATCTCATTTGTTTCTTTCTCGCTTTTTTCAAGAAACACTATCAAACGTGTTTAACCAACCAACCAACCAACGTGTTTAATCAACCAATCAACATGTTTAGCCAACCAACCAACCAACCAATCAACCAATCAGTGCATGTTTCCGTCTCATGTGTTTAATATGGAGTCCACGATCTCATTTGTTTCTTTCTCGCTTGTTTCAAGAAACACTTTCCAACGTGTTTAACCATCCAACCAACGTGTTTAATCAACCAATCAACATGTTTAGCCAACCAACCAACCAACCAATCAATCAATCAACCAATCAGTGCATGTTTCCGTCTCATGTGTTTAATATGGAGTCCACGATCTCATTTGTTTCTTTCTCGCTTGTTTCAAGAAACACTATCAAACGTGTTTAACCAACCAACCAACCAACCAATCAACCAACGTGTTTAATCAACCAATCAACATGTTTAGCCAACCAACCAACCAATCAATCAACCAATCGGTGCATGTTTCCGTCTCATGTGTTTAATATGGAGTCCACGATCTCATTAGTTTCTTTCTCGCTTGTTTCGAGAAACACTATCTAACGTGTTTAACCAACCAACCAACGTGTTTAATCAACCAATCAACATGTTTAACCAACCAACCAACCAATCAATCAATCAATCAAAACATCAGTGCATGTTTCCGTCTCGTGTGTTCAATACGGGGTCCAAGATCTCAGTTTTTTTCCGGTTGCTTCAAGAGACCCTATCCCAAGTGTTTAAGTAATAAACAAACAAACCAACCAACCAACCAACCAACCAACCAATCAATCAATATGTATGACCGTTTATTTATGACAGTTTCATTAAAACAATATGGAAGAAAAGACCTATGATCAATTATTCAAGAAGAATTGAATTTCAATAATGTTCTTGCATCTCTTCTGAAAAAAAAATCCACATCCTTCTTATCAGTTATACTCTGAAACTACAAGTCTAATCGACCCCAAAATGTGCAGTCAGCAGGGCATACATGTACTAAAGGTTCATAAAACAACGTGGTGCAGATATCTCTCAAGACTTTTCCTAGAGAAAAAAAATGACAATGCCGTAAAAATCGCGTCCTACACTGCTACTTTTGCATAGGTACTTTTTCTGTACAAAAAATCTGTGGTACTGGAAAATTACTTTTAAAATATGGTACTTTTTTAGTACTTTAAATTTATTGTAATATTTAGGTACCTGTTTTTTACAGTACTTGATTTGTACCTAATATTTGAGGTACACATTTAGTACTACACAATTAAAGTACAAATTGAGTACTTAAAATTTGAAGTACAAATCAAGTACTGTAAAAAACAAGTACTTAAATATTACAATAAATTTAAAGTACTAAAAAAGTACTATATTTTAAAAGTAATTTTCCAGTACTACAGATTTTTTGTACAGAAAAAGTACCTATGCAAAATTAGCAGTGCAGGGCCGTAAATCTCAGTGAAATCCTAAAATAAAATGTTTGCTTCTAGATTAAAATACTTATCTGTGTTACAAACTGGTGCTGAAAAATGTTCATTACAAGAAAATAAGCATGCAACGCGTGTTTTAAAGTTACACCGGATCAATAAAATCCAAATCATGCACTGCTGGTGAACTGTGACCGAAATGTCAATTTCCTACAAGGACAAAAGAAATTACATTGTGTACATTCCATCTCTATAGATGTTGTCTGTTCAACGTCTCCACCTGAAAAGAAATAAAAAGACTGAGTTTTCGTTATTATCAACCCGCGTCACGTGATGTCTCCTCAATCTGGCGCGCGCGCTGGACCTGAAATAAAATAAAAACTTTCCGAACTAAACATGAAACTTCCCCGGAATAATATAGACCCCTTACAGAAACAAACAAACAGACAAACAAACACACACACACACATAACAATCAATCATGTTTCAAAAGGGGGGGGGGGGGGCAAGACCGTTTACAATTGCTTTTTAGAAGCAATTTATTTAAATTGTAAAACGACAATTTTAACCATTCTGTTCCGTTTATATAAAAAAAAAATCCCTAGGACCCCCCCCCCCCTTTTTTTTACCCCCACTTACAAATGAATGTGTTTGATCAACCAATCAACGTGTTCAACCAATAAACCAACCAACCAAACAACCAACCAACCAACCAATAAATCAATCAATCAATCAGTGCATGTTTCCGTCTCATGTGTTTAATATGGAGTCCACGATCTCATTTGTTTCTTTCTCGCTTTTTTCAAGAAACACTATCAAACGTGTTTAACCAACCAACCAACCAACGTGTTTAATCAACCAATCAACATGTTTAGCCAACCAACCAACCAACCAATCAACCAATCAGTGCATGTTTCCGTCTCATGTGTTTAATATGGAGTCCACGATCTCATTTGTTTCTTTCTCGCTTGTTTCAAGAAACACTTTCCAACGTGTTTAACCAACCAACCAACGTGTTTAATCAACCAATCAACATGTTTAGCCAACCAACCAACCAACCAATCAATCAATCAACCAATCAGTGCATGTTTCCGTCTCATGTGTTTAATATGGAGTCCACGATCTCATTTGTTTCTTTCTCGCTTGTTTCAAGAAACACTATCAAACGTGTTTAACCAACCAACCAACCAACCAATCAACCAACGTGTTTAATCAACCAATCAACATGTTTAGCCAACCAACCAACCAATCAATCAACCAATCGGTGCATGTTTCCGTCTCATGTGTTTAATATGGAGTCCACGATCTCATTAGTTTCTTTCTCGCTTGTTTCGAGAAACACTATCTAACGTGTTTAACCAACCAACCAACGTGTTTAATCAACCAATCAACATGTTTAACCAACCAACCAACCAATCAATCAATCAATCAAAACATCAGTGCATGTTTCCGTCTCGTGTGTTCAATACGGGGTCCAAGATCTCAGTTTTTTTCCGGTTGCTTCAAGAGACCCTATCCCAAGTGTTTAAGTAATAAACAAACAAACCAACCAACCAACCAACCAACCAACCAATCAATCAATATGTATGACCGTTTATTTATGACAGTTTCATTAAAACAATATGGAAGAAAAGACCTATGATCAATTATTCAAGAAGAATTGAATTTCAATAATGTTCTTGCATCTCTTCTGAAAAAAAAATCCACATCCTTCTTATCAGTTATACTCTGAAACTACAAGTCTAATCGACCCCAAAATGTGCAGTCAGCAGGGCATACATGTACTAAAGGTTCATAAAACAACGTGGTGCAGATATCTCTCAAGACTTTTCCTAGAGAAAAAAAATGACAATGCCGTAAAAATCGCGTCCTACACTGCTACTTTTGCATAGGTACTTTTTCTGTACAAAAAATCTGTGGTACTGGAAAATTACTTTTAAAATATGGTACTTTTTTAGTACTTTAAATTTATTGTAATATTTAGGTACCTGTTTTTTACAGTACTTGATTTGTACCTAATATTTGAGGTACACATTTAGTACTACACAATTAAAGTACAAATTGAGTACTTAAAATTTGAAGTACAAATCAAGTACTGTAAAAAACAAGTACTTAAATATTACAATAAATTTAAAGTACTAAAAAAGTACTATATTTTAAAAGTAATTTTCCAGTACTACAGATTTTTTGTACAGAAAAAGTACCTATGCAAAATTAGCAGTGCAGGGCCGTAAATCTCAGTGAAATCCTAAAATAAAATGTTTGCTTCTAGATTAAAATACTTATCTGTGTTACAAACTGGTGCTGAAAAATGTTCATTACAAGAAAATAAGCATGCAACGCGTGTTTTAAAGTTACACCGGATCAATAAAATCCAAATCATGCACTGCTGGTGAACTGTGACCGAAATGTCAATTTCCTACAAGGACAAAAGAAATTACATTGTGTACATTCCATCTCTATAGATGTTGTCTGTTCAACGTCTCCACCTGAAAAGAAATAAAAAGACTGAGTTTTCGTTATTATCAACCCGCGTCACGTGATGTCTCCTCAATCTGGCGCGCGCGCTGGACCTGAAATAAAATAAAAACTTTCCGAACTAAACATGAAACTTCCCCGGAATAATATAGACCCCTTACAGAAACAAACAAACAGACAAACAAACACACACACACACATAACAATCAATCATGTTTCAAAAGGGGGGGGGGGGGGCAAGACCGTTTACAATTGCTTTTTAGAAGCAATTTATTTAAATTGTAAAACGACAATTTTAACCATTCTGTTCCGTTTATATAAAAAAAAAATCCCTAGGACCCCCCCCCCTTTTTTTTACCCCCACTTACAAATGAATGTGTTTGATCAACCAATCAACGTGTTCAACCAATAAACCAACCAACCAAACAACCAACCAACCAACCAATAAATCAATCAATCAATCAGTGCATGTTTCCGTCTCATGTGTTTAATATGGAGTCCACGATCTCATTTGTTTCTTTCTCGCTTTTTTCAAGAAACACTATCAAACGTGTTTAACCAACCAACCAACCAACGTGTTTAATCAACCAATCAACATGTTTAGCCAACCAACCAACCAACCAATCAACCAATCAGTGCATGTTTCCGTCTCATGTGTTTAATATGGAGTCCACGATCTCATTTGTTTCTTTCTCGCTTGTTTCAAGAAACACTTTCCAACGTGTTTAACCAACCAACCAACGTGTTTAATCAACCAATCAACATGTTTAGCCAACCAACCAACCAACCAATCAATCAATCAACCAATCAGTGCATGTTTCCGTCTCATGTGTTTAATATGGAGTCCACGATCTCATTTGTTTCTTTCTCGCTTGTTTCAAGAAACACTATCAAACGTGTTTAACCAACCAACCAACCAACCAATCAACCAACGTGTTTAATCAACCAATCAACATGTTTAGCCAACCAACCAACCAATCAATCAACCAATCGGTGCATGTTTCCGTCTCATGTGTTTAATATGGAGTCCACGATCTCATTAGTTTCTTTCTCGCTTGTTTCGAGAAACACTATCTAACGTGTTTAACCAACCAACCAACGTGTTTAATCAACCAATCAACATGTTTAACCAACCAACCAACCAATCAATCAATCAATCAAAACATCAGTGCATGTTTCCGTCTCGTGTGTTCAATACGGGGTCCAAGATCTCAGTTTTTTTCCGGTTGCTTCAAGAGACCCTATCCCAAGTGTTTAAGTAATAAACAAACAAACCAACCAACCAACCAACCAACCAACCAATCAATCAATATGTATGACCGTTTATTTATGACAGTTTCATTAAAACAATATGGAAGAAAAGACCTATGATCAATTATTCAAGAAGAATTGAATTTCAATAATGTTCTTGCATCTCTTCTGAAAAAAAAATCCACATCCTTCTTATCAGTTATACTCTGAAACTACAAGTCTAATCGACCCCAAAATGTGCAGTCAGCAGGGCATACATGTACTAAAGGTTCATAAAACAACGTGGTGCAGATATCTCTCAAGACTTTTCCTAGAGAAAAAAAATGACAATGCCGTAAAAATCGCGTCCTACACTGCTACTTTTGCATAGGTACTTTTTCTGTACAAAAAATCTGTGGTACTGGAAAATTACTTTTAAAATATGGTACTTTTTTAGTACTTTAAATTTATTGTAATATTTAGGTACCTGTTTTTTACAGTACTTGATTTGTACCTAATATTTGAGGTACACATTTAGTACTACACAATTAAAGTACAAATTGAGTACTTAAAATTTGAAGTACAAATCAAGTACTGTAAAAAACAAGTACTTAAATATTACAATAAATTTAAAGTACTAAAAAAGTACTATATTTTAAAAGTAATTTTCCAGTACTACAGATTTTTTGTACAGAAAAAGTACCTATGCAAAATTAGCAGTGCAGGGCCGTAAATCTCAGTGAAATCCTAAAATAAAATGTTTGCTTCTAGATTAAAATACTTATCTGTGTTACAAACTGGTGCTGAAAAATGTTCATTACAAGAAAATAAGCATGCAACGCGTGTTTTAAAGTTACACCGGATCAATAAAATCCAAATCATGCACTGCTGGTGAACTGTGACCGAAATGTCAATTTCCTACAAGGACAAAAGAAATTACATTGTGTACATTCCATCTCTATAGATGTTGTCTGTTCAACGTCTCCACCTGAAAAGAAATAAAAAGACTGAGTTTTCGTTATTATCAACCCGCGTCACGTGATGTCTCCTCAATCTGGCGCGCGCGCTGGACCTGAAATAAAATAAAAACTTTCCGAACTAAACATGAAACTTCCCCGGAATAATATAGACCCCTTACAGAAACAAACAAACAGACAAACAAACACACACACACACACATAACAATCAATCATGTTTCAAAAGGGGGGGGGGGGGGCAAGACCGTTTACAATTGCTTTTTAGAAGCAATTTATTTAAATTGTAAAACGACAATTTTAACCATTCTGTTCCGTTTATATAAAAAAAAAATCCCTAGGACCCCCCCCCCCCTTTTTTTTACCCCCACTTACAAATGAATGTGTTTGATCAACCAATCAACGTGTTCAACCAATAAACCAACCAACCAAACAACCAACCAACCAACCAATAAATCAATCAATCAATCAGTGCATGTTTCCGTCTCATGTGTTTAATATGGAGTCCACGATCTCATTTGTTTCTTTCTCGCTTTTTTCAAGAAACACTATCAAACGTGTTTAACCAACCAACCAACCAACGTGTTTAATCAACCAATCAACATGTTTAGCCAACCAACCAACCAACCAATCAACCAATCAGTGCATGTTTCCGTCTCATGTGTTTAATATGGAGTGTCCACGATCTCATTTGTTTCTTTCTCGCTTGTTTCAAGAAACACTTTCCAACGTGTTTAACCAACCAACCAACGTGTTTAATCAACCAATCAACATGTTTAGCCAACCAACCAACCAACCAATCAATCAATCAACCAATCAGTGCATGTTTCCGTCTCATGTGTTTAATATGGAGTCCACGATCTCATTTGTTTCTTTCTCGCTTGTTTCAAGAAACACTATCAAACGTGTTTAACCAACCAACCAACCAACCAATCAACCAACGTGTTTAATCAACCAATCAACATGTTTAGCCAACCAACCAACCAATCAATCAACCAATCGGTGCATGTTTCCGTCTCATGTGTTTAATATGGAGTCCACGATCTCATTAGTTTCTTTCTCGCTTGTTTCGAGAAACACTATCTAACGTGTTTAACCAACCAACCAACGTGTTTAATCAACCAATCAACATGTTTAACCAACCAACCAACCAATCAATCAATCAATCAAAACATCAGTGCATGTTTCCGTCTCGTGTGTTCAATACGGGGTCCAAGATCTCAGTTTTTTTCCGGTTGCTTCAAGAGACCCTATCCCAAGTGTTTAAGTAATAAACAAACAAACCAACCAACCAACCAACCAACCAACCAATCAATCAATATGTATGACCGTTTATTTATGACAGTTTCATTAAAACAATATGGAAGAAAAGACCTATGATCAATTATTCAAGAAGAATTGAATTTCAATAATGTTCTTGCATCTCTTCTGAAAAAAAAATCCACATCCTTCTTATCAGTTATACTCTGAAACTACAAGTCTAATCGACCCCAAAATGTGCAGTCAGCAGGGCATACATGTACTAAAGGTTCATAAAACAACGTGGTGCAGATATCTCTCAAGACTTTTCCTAGAGAAAAAAAATGACAATGCCGTAAAAATCGCGTCCTACACTGCTACTTTTGCATAGGTACTTTTTCTGTACAAAAAATCTGTGGTACTGGAAAATTACTTTTAAAATATGGTACTTTTTTAGTACTTTAAATTTATTGTAATATTTAGGTACCTGTTTTTTACAGTACTTGATTTGTACCTAATATTTGAGGTACACATTTAGTACTACACAATTAAAGTACAAATTGAGTACTTAAAATTTGAAGTACAAATCAAGTACTGTAAAAAACAAGTACTTAAATATTACAATAAATTTAAAGTACTAAAAAAGTACTATATTTTAAAAGTAATTTTCCAGTACTACAGATTTTTTGTACAGAAAAAGTACCTATGCAAAATTAGCAGTGCAGGGCCGTAAATCTCAGTGAAATCCTAAAATAAAATGTTTGCTTCTAGATTAAAATACTTATCTGTGTTACAAACTGGTGCTGAAAAATGTTCATTACAAGAAAATAAGCATGCAACGCGTGTTTTAAAGTTACACCGGATCAATAAAATCCAAATCATGCACTGCTGGTGAACTGTGACCGAAATGTCAATTTCCTACAAGGACAAAAGAAATTACATTGTGTACATTCCATCTCTATAGATGTTGTCTGTTCAACGTCTCCACCTGAAAAGAAATAAAAAGACTGAGTTTTCGTTATTATCAACCCGCGTCACGTGATGTCTCCTCAATCTGGCGCGCGCGCTGGACCTGAAATAAAATAAAAACTTTCCGAACTAAACATGAAACTTCCCCGGAATAATATAGACCCCTTACAGAAACAAACAAACAGACAAACAAACACACACACACACATAACAATCAATCATGTTTCAAAAGGGGGGGGGGGCAAGACCGTTTACAATTGCTTTTTAGAAGCAATTTATTTAAATTGTAAAACGACAATTTTAACCATTCTGTTCCGTTTATATAAAAAAAAATCCCTAGGACCCCCCCCCCCCTTTTTTTTACCCCCACTTACAAATGAATGTGTTTGATCAACCAATCAACGTGTTCAACCAATAAACCAACCAACCAAACAACCAACCAACCAACCAATAAATCAATCAATCAATCAGTGCATGTTTCCGTCTCATGTGTTTAATATGGAGTCCACGATCTCATTTGTTTCTTTCTCGCTTTTTTCAAGAAACACTATCAAACGTGTTTAACCAACCAACCAACCAACGTGTTTAATCAACCAATCAACATGTTTAGCCAACCAACCAACCAACCAATCAACCAATCAGTGCATGTTTCCGTCTCATGTGTTTAATATGGAGTCCACGATCTCATTTGTTTCTTTCTCGCTTGTTTCAAGAAACACTTTCCAACGTGTTTAACCAACCAACCAACGTGTTTAATCAACCAATCAACATGTTTAGCCAACCAACCAACCAACCAATCAATCAATCAACCAATCAGTGCATGTTTCCGTCTCATGTGTTTAATATGGAGTCCACGATCTCATTTGTTTCTTTCTCGCTTGTTTCAAGAAACACTATCAAACGTGTTTAACCAACCAACCAACCAACCAATCAACCAACGTGTTTAATCAACCAATCAACATGTTTAGCCAACCAACCAACCAATCAATCAACCAATCGGTGCATGTTTCCGTCTCATGTGTTTAATATGGAGTCCACGATCTCATTAGTTTCTTTCTCGCTTGTTTCGAGAAACACTATCTAACGTGTTTAACCAACCAACCAACGTGTTTAATCAACCAATCAACATGTTTAACCAACCAACCAACCAATCAATCAATCAATCAAAACATCAGTGCATGTTTCCGTCTCGTGTGTTCAATACGGGGTCCAAAATCTCAGTTTTTTTCCGGTTGCTTCAAGAGACCCTATCCCAAGTGTTTAAGTAATAAACAAACAAACCAACCAACCAACCAACCAACCAACCAATCAATCAATATGTATGACCGTTTATTTATGACAGTTTCATTAAAACAATATGGAAGAAAAGACCTATGATCAATTATTCAAGAAGAATTGAATTTCAATAATGTTCTTGCATCTCTTCTGAAAAAAAAATCCACATCCTTCTTATCAGTTATACTCTGAAACTACAAGTCTAATCGACCCCAAAATGTGCAGTCAGCAGGGCATACATGTACTAAAGGTTCATAAAACAACGTGGTGCAGATATCTCTCAAGACTTTTCCTAGAGAAAAAAAATGACAATGCCGTAAAAATCGCGTCCTACACTGCTACTTTTGCATAGGTACTTTTTCTGTACAAAAAATCTGTGGTACTGGAAAATTACTTTTAAAATATGGTACTTTTTTAGTACTTTAAATTTATTGTAATATTTAGGTACCTGTTTTTTACAGTACTTGATTTGTACCTAATATTTGAGGTACACATTTAGTACTACACAATTAAAGTACAAATTGAGTACTTAAAATTTGAAGTACAAATCAAGTACTGTAAAAAACAAGTACTTAAATATTACAATAAATTTAAAGTACTAAAAAAGTACTATATTTTAAAAGTAATTTTCCAGTACTACAGATTTTTTGTACAGAAAAAGTACCTATGCAAAATTAGCAGTGCAGGGCCGTAAATCTCAGTGAAATCCTAAAATAAAATGTTTGCTTCTAGATTAAAATACTTATCTGTGTTACAAACTGGTGCTGAAAAATGTTCATTACAAGAAAATAAGCATGCAACGCGTGTTTTAAAGTTACACCGGATCAATAAAATCCAAATCATGCACTGCTGGTGAACTGTGACCGAAATGTCAATTTCCTACAAGGACAAAAGAAATTACATTGTGTACATTCCATCTCTATAGATGTTGTCTGTTCAACGTCTCCACCTGAAAAGAAATAAAAAGACTGAGTTTTCGTTATTATCAACCCGCGTCACGTGATGTCTCCTCAATCTGGCGCGCGCGCTGGACCTGAAATAAAATAAAAACTTTCCGAACTAAACATGAAACTTCCCCGGAATAATATAGACCCCTTACAGAAACAAACAAACAGACAAACAAACACACACACACACATAACAATCAATCATGTTTCAAAAGGGGGGGGGGGGGCAAGACCGTTTACAATTGCTTTTTAGAAGCAATTTATTTAAATTGTAAAACGACAATTTTAACCATTCTGTTCCGTTTATATAAAAAAAAAATCCCTAGGACCCCCCCCCCTTTTTTTTACCCCCACTTACAAATGAATGTGTTTGATCAACCAATCAACGTGTTCAACCAATAAACCAACCAACCAAACAACCAACCAACCAACCAATAAATCAATCAATCAATCAGTGCATGTTTCCGTCTCATGTGTTTAATATGGAGTCCACGATCTCATTTGTTTCTTTCTCGCTTTTTTCAAGAAACACTATCAAACGTGTTTAACCAACCAACCAACCAACGTGTTTAATCAACCAATCAACATGTTTAGCCAACCAACCAACCAACCAATCAACCAATCAGTGCATGTTTCCGTCTCATGTGTTTAATATGGAGTCCACGATCTCATTTGTTTCTTTCTCGCTTGTTTCAAGAAACACTTTCCAACGTGTTTAACCAACCAACCAACGTGTTTAATCAACCAATCAACATGTTTAGCCAACCAACCAACCAACCAATCAATCAATCAACCAATCAGTGCATGTTTCCGTCTCATGTGTTTAATATGGAGTCCACGATCTCATTTGTTTCTTTCTCGCTTGTTTCAAGAAACACTATCAAACGTGTTTAACCAACCAACCAACCAACCAATCAACCAACGTGTTTAATCAACCAATCAACATGTTTAGCCAACCAACCAACCAATCAATCAACCAATCGGTGCATGTTTCCGTCTCATGTGTTTAATATGGAGTCCACGATCTCATTAGTTTCTTTCTCGCTTGTTTCGAGAAACACTATCTAACGTGTTTAACCAACCAACCAACGTGTTTAATCAACCAATCAACATGTTTAACCAACCAACCAACCAATCAATCAATCAATCAAAACATCAGTGCATGTTTCCGTCTCGTGTGTTCAATACGGGGTCCAAGATCTCAGTTTTTTTCCGGTTGCTTCAAGAGACCCTATCCCAAGTGTTTAAGTAATAAACAAACAAACCAACCAACCAACCAACCAACCAACCAATCAATCAATATGTATGACCGTTTATTTATGACAGTTTCATTAAAACAATATGGAAGAAAAGACCTATGATCAATTATTCAAGAAGAATTGAATTTCAATAATGTTCTTGCATCTCTTCTGAAAAAAAAATCCACATCCTTCTTATCAGTTATACTCTGAAACTACAAGTCTAATCGACCCCAAAATGTGCAGTCAGCAGGGCATACATGTACTAAAGGTTCATAAAACAACGTGGTGCAGATATCTCTCAAGACTTTTCCTAGAGAAAAAAAATGACAATGCCGTAAAAATCGCGTCCTACACTGCTACTTTTGCATAGGTACTTTTTCTGTACAAAAAATCTGTGGTACTGGAAAATTACTTTTAAAATATGGTACTTTTTTAGTACTTTAAATTTATTGTAATATTTAGGTACCTGTTTTTTACAGTACTTGATTTGTACCTAATATTTGAGGTACACATTTAGTACTACACAATTAAAGTACAAATTGAGTACTTAAAATTTGAAGTACAAATCAAGTACTGTAAAAAACAAGTACTTAAATATTACAATAAATTTAAAGTACTAAAAAAGTACTATATTTTAAAAGTAATTTTCCAGTACTACAGATTTTTTGTACAGAAAAAGTACCTATGCAAAATTAGCAGTGCAGGGCCGTAAATCTCAGTGAAATCCTAAAATAAAATGTTTGCTTCTAGATTAAAATACTTATCTGTGTTACAAACTGGTGCTGAAAAATGTTCATTACAAGAAAATAAGCATGCAACGCGTGTTTTAAAGTTACACCGGATCAATAAAATCCAAATCATGCACTGCTGGTGAACTGTGACCGAAATGTCAATTTCCTACAAGGACAAAAGAAATTACATTGTGTACATTCCATCTCTATAGATGTTGTCTGTTCAACGTCTCCACCTGAAAAGAAATAAAAAGACTGAGTTTTCGTTATTATCAACCCGCGTCACGTGATGTCTCCTCAATCTGGCGCGCGCGCTGGACCTGAAATAAAATAAAAACTTTCCGAACTAAACATGAAACTTCCCCGGAATAATATAGACCCCTTACAGAAACAAACAAACAGACAAACAAACACACACACACACATAACAATCAATCATGTTTCAAAAGGGGGGGGGGGCAAGACCGTTTACAATTGCTTTTTAGAAGCAATTTATTTAAATTGTAAAACGACAATTTTAACCATTCTGTTCCGTTTATATAAAAAAAAAATCCCTAGGACCCCCCCCCCCCTTTTTTTTACCCCCACTTACAAATGAATGTGTTTGATCAACCAATCAACGTGTTCAACCAATAAACCAACCAACCAAACAACCAACCAACCAACCAATAAATCAATCAATCAATCAGTGCATGTTTCCGTCTCATGTGTTTAATATGGAGTCCACGATCTCATTTGTTTCTTTCTCGCTTTTTTCAAGAAACACTATCAAACGTGTTTAACCAACCAACCAACCAACGTGTTTAATCAACCAATCAACATGTTTAGCCAACCAACCAACCAACCAATCAACCAATCAGTGCATGTTTCCGTCTCATGTGTTTAATATGGAGTCCACGATCTCATTTGTTTCTTTCTCGCTTGTTTCAAGAAACACTTTCCAACGTGTTTAACCAACCAACCAACGTGTTTAATCAACCAATCAACATGTTTAGCCAACCAACCAACCAACCAATCAATCAATCAACCAATCAGTGCATGTTTCCGTCTCATGTGTTTAATATGGAGTCCACGATCTCATTTGTTTCTTTCTCGCTTGTTTCAAGAAACACTATCAAACGTGTTTAACCAACCAACCAACCAACCAATCAACCAACGTGTTTAATCAACCAATCAACATGTTTAGCCAACCAACCAACCAATCAATCAACCAATCGGTGCATGTTTCCGTCTCATGTGTTTAATATGGAGTCCACGATCTCATTAGTTTCTTTCTCGCTTGTTTCGAGAAACACTATCTAACGTGTTTAACCAACCAACCAACGTGTTTAATCAACCAATCAACATGTTTAACCAACCAACCAACCAATCAATCAATCAATCAAAACATCAGTGCATGTTTCCGTCTCGTGTGTTCAATACGGGGTCCAAGATCTCAGTTTTTTTCCGGTTGCTTCAAGAGACCCTATCCCAAGTGTTTAAGTAATAAACAAACAAACCAACCAACCAACCAACCAATCAATCAATATGTATGACCGTTTATTTATGACAGTTTCATTAAAACAATATGGAAGAAAAGACCTATGATCAATTATTCAAGAAGAATTGAATTTCAATAATGTTCTTGCATCTCTTCTGAAAAAAAAATCCACATCCTTCTTATCAGTTATACTCTGAAACTACAAGTCTAATCGACCCCAAAATGTGCAGTCAGCAGGGCATACATGTACTAAAGGTTCATAAAACAACGTGGTGCAGATATCTCTCAAGACTTTTCCTAGAGAAAAAAAATGACAATGCCGTAAAAATCGCGTCCTACACTGCTACTTTTGCATAGGTACTTTTTCTGTACAAAAAATCTGTGGTACTGGAAAATTACTTTTAAAATATGGTACTTTTTTAGTACTTTAAATTTATTGTAATATTTAGGTACCTGTTTTTTACAGTACTTGATTTGTACCTAATATTTGAGGTACACATTTAGTACTACACAATTAAAGTACAAATTGAGTACTTAAAATTTGAAGTACAAATCAAGTACTGTAAAAAACAAGTACTTAAACATTACAATAAATTTAAAGTACTAAAAAAGTACTATATTTTAAAAGTAATTTTCCAGTACTACAGATTTTTTGTACAGAAAAAGTACCTATGCAAAATTAGCAGTGCAGGGCCGTAAATCTCAGTGAAATCCTAAAATAAAATGTTTGCTTCTAGATTAAAATACTTATCTGTGTTACAAACTGGTGCTGAAAAATGTTCATTACAAGAAAATAAGCATGCAACGCGTGTTTTAAAGTTACACCGGATCAATAAAATCCAAATCATGCACTGCTGGTGAACTGTGACCGAAATGTCAATTTCCTACAAGGACAAAAGAAATTACATTGTGTACATTCCATCTCTATAGATGTTGTCTGTTCAACGTCTCCACCTGAAAAGAAATAAAAAGACTGAGTTTTCGTTATTATCAACCCGCGTCACGTGATGTCTCCTCAATCTGGCGCGCGCGCTGGACCTGAAATAAAATAAAAACTTTCCGAACTAAACATGAAACTTCCCCGGAATAATATAGACCCCTTACAGAAACAAACAAACAGACAAACAAACACACACACACACATAACAATCAATCATGTTTCAAAAGGGGGGGGGGCAAGACCGTTTACAATTGCTTTTTAGAAGCAATTTATTTAAATTGTAAAACGACAATTTTAACCATTCTGTTCCGTTTATATAAAAAAAAAATCCCTAGGACCCCCCCCCCCCTTTTTTTTACCCCCACTTACAAATGAATGTGTTTGATCAACCAATCAACGTGTTCAACCAATAAACCAACCAACCAAACAACCAACCAACCAACCAATAAATCAATCAATCAATCAGTGCATGTTTCCGTCTCATGTGTTTAATATGGAGTCCACGATCTCATTTGTTTCTTTCTCGCTTTTTTCAAGAAACACTATCAAACGTGTTTAACCAACCAACCAACCAACGTGTTTAATCAACCAATCAACATGTTTAGCCAACCAACCAACCAACCAATCAACCAATCAGTGCATGTTTCCGTCTCATGTGTTTAATATGGAGTCCACGATCTCATTTGTTTCTTTCTCGCTTGTTTCAAGAAACACTTTCCAACGTGTTTAACCAACCAACCAACGTGTTTAATCAACCAATCAACATGTTTAGCCAACCAACCAACCAACCAATCAATCAATCAACCAATCAGTGCATGTTTCCGTCTCATGTGTTTAATATGGAGTCCACGATCTCATTTGTTTCTTTCTCGCTTGTTTCAAGAAACACTATCAAACGTGTTTAACCAACCAACCAACCAACCAATCAACCAACGTGTTTAATCAACCAATCAACATGTTTAGCCAACCAACCAACCAATCAATCAACCAATCGGTGCATGTTTCCGTCTCATGTGTTTAATATGGAGTCCACGATCTCATTAGTTTCTTTCTCGCTTGTTTCGAGAAACACTATCTAACGTGTTTAACCAACCAACCAACGTGTTTAATCAACCAATCAACATGTTTAACCAACCAACCAACCAATCAATCAATCAATCAAAACATCAGTGCATGTTTCCGTCTCGTGTGTTCAATACGGGGTCCAAGATCTCAGTTTTTTTCCGGTTGCTTCAAGAGACCCTATCCCAAGTGTTTAAGTAATAAACAAACAAACCAACCAACCAACCAACCAACCAACCAATCAATCAATATGTATGACCGTTTATTTATGACAGTTTCATTAAAACAATATGGAAGAAAAGACCTATGATCAATTATTCAAGAAGAATTGAATTTCAATAATGTTCTTGCATCTCTTCTGAAAAAAAAATCCACATCCTTCTTATCAGTTATACTCTGAAACTACAAGTCTAATCGACCCCAAAATGTGCAGTCAGCAGGGCATACATGTACTAAAGGTTCATAAAACAACGTGGTGCAGATATCTCTCAAGACTTTTCCAAAAGAAAAAAAATTACAATGCCGTAAAAATCGCGTCCTACACTGCTACTTTTGCATAGGTACTTTTTCTGTACAAAAAATCTGTGGTACTGGAAAATTACTTTTAAAATATGGTACTTTTTTAGTACTTTAAATTTATTGTAATATTTAGGTACCTGTTTTTTACAGTACTTGATTTGTACCTAATATTTGAGGTACACATTTAGTACTACACAATTAAAGTACAAATTGAGTACTTAAAATTTGAAGTACAAATCAAGTACTGTAAAAAACAAGTACTTAAATATTACAATAAATTTAAAGTACTAAAAAAGTACTATATTTTAAAAGTAATTTTCCAGTACTACAGATTTTTTGTACAGAAAAAGTACCTATGCAAAATTAGCAGTGCAGGGCCGTAAATCTCAGTGAAATCCTAAAATAAAATGTTTGCTTCTAGATTAAAATACTTATCTGTGTTACAAACTGGTGCTGAAAAATGTTCATTACAAGAAAATAAGCATGCAACGCGTGTTTTAAAGTTACACCGGATCAATAAAATCCAAATCATGCACTGCTGGTGAACTGTGACCGAAATGTCAATTTCCTACAAGGACAAAAGAAATTACATTGTGTACATTCCATCTCTATAGATGTTGTCTGTTCAACGTCTCCACCTGAAAAGAAATAAAAAGACTGAGTTTTCGTTATTATCAACCCGCGTCACGTGATGTCTCCTCAATCTGGCGCGCGCGCTGGACCTGAAATAAAATAAAAACTTTCCGAACTAAACATGAAACTTCCCCGGAATAATATAGACCCCTTACAGAAACAAACAAACAGACAAACAAACACACACACACACATAACAATCAATCATGTTTCAAAAGGGGGGGGGGCAAGACCGTTTACAATTGCTTTTTAGAAGCAATTTATTTAAATTGTAAAACGACAATTTTAACCATTCTGTTCCGTTTATATAAAAAAAAAATCCCTAGGACCCCCCCCCCCCCCTTTTTTTTACCCCCACTTACAAATGAATGTGTTTGATCAACCAATCAACGTGTTCAACCAATAAACCAACCAACCAAACAACCAACCAACCAACCAATAAATCAATCAATCAATCAGTGCATGTTTCCGTCTCATGTGTTTAATATGGAGTCCACGATCTCATTTGTTTCTTTCTCGCTTTTTTCAAGAAACACTATCAAACGTGTTTAACCAACCAACCAACCAACGTGTTTAATCAACCAATCAACATGTTTAGCCAACCAACCAACCAACCAATCAACCAATCAGTGCATGTTTCCGTCTCATGTGTTTAATATGGAGTCCACGATCTCATTTGTTTCTTTCTCGCTTGTTTCAAGAAACACTTTCCAACGTGTTTAACCAACCAACCAACGTGTTTAATCAACCAATCAACATGTTTAGCCAACCAACCAACCAACCAATCAATCAATCAACCAATCAGTGCATGTTTCCGTCTCATGTGTTTAATATGGAGTCCACGATCTCATTTGTTTCTTTCTCGCTTGTTTCAAGAAACACTATCAAACGTGTTTAACCAACCAACCAACCAACCAATCAACCAACGTGTTTAATCAACCAATCAACATGTTTAGCCAACCAACCAACCAATCAATCAACCAATCGGTGCATGTTTCCGTCTCATGTGTTTAATATGGAGTCCACGATCTCATTAGTTTCTTTCTCGCTTGTTTCGAGAAACACTATCTAACGTGTTTAACCAACCAACCAACGTGTTTAATCAACCAATCAACATGTTTAACCAACCAACCAACCAATCAATCAATCAATCAAAACATCAGTGCATGTTTCCGTCTCGTGTGTTCAATACGGGGTCCAAGATCTCAGTTTTTTTCCGGTTGCTTCAAGAGACCCTATCCCAAGTGTTTAAGTAATAAACAAACAAACCAACCAACCAACCAACCAACCAACCAATCAATCAATATGTATGACCGTTTATTTATGACAGTTTCATTAAAACAATATGGAAGAAAAGACCTATGATCAATTATTCAAGAAGAATTGAATTTCAATAATGTTCTTGCATCTCTTCTGAAAAAAAAATCCACATCCTTCTTATCAGTTATACTCTGAAACTACAAGTCTAATCGACCCCAAAATGTGCAGTCAGCAGGGCATACATGTACTAAAGGTTCATAAAACAACGTGGTGCAGATATCTCTCAAGACTTTTCCTAGAGAAAAAAAATGACAATGCCGTAAAAATCGCGTCCTACACTGCTACTTTTGCATAGGTACTTTTTCTGTACAAAAAATCTGTGGTACTGGAAAATTACTTTTAAAATATGGTACTTTTTTAGTACTTTAAATTTATTGTAATATTTAGGTACCTGTTTTTTACAGTACTTGATTTGTACCTAATATTTGAGGTACACATTTAGTACTACACAATTAAAGTACAAATTGAGTACTTAAAATTTGAAGTACAAATCAAGTACTGTAAAAAACAAGTACTTAAATATTACAATAAATTTAAAGTACTAAAAAAGTACTATATTTTAAAAGTAATTTTCCAGTACTACAGATTTTTTGTACAGAAAAAGTACCTATGCAAAATTAGCAGTGCAGGGCCGTAAATCTCAGTGAAATCCTAAAATAAAATGTTTGCTTCTAGATTAAAATACTTATCTGTGTTACAAACTGGTGCTGAAAAATGTTCATTACAAGAAAATAAGCATGCAACGCGTGTTTTAAAGTTACACCGGATCAATAAAATCCAAATCATGCACTGCTGGTGAACTGTGACCGAAATGTCAATTTCCTACAAGGACAAAAGAAATTACATTGTGTACATTCCATCTCTATAGATGTTGTCTGTTCAACGTCTCCACCTGAAAAGAAATAAAAAGACTGAGTTTTCGTTATTATCAACCCGCGTCACGTGATGTCTCCTCAATCTGGCGCGCGCGCTGGACCTGAAATAAAATAAAAACTTTCCGAACTAAACATGAAACTTCCCCGGAATAATATAGACCCCTTACAGAAACAAACAAACAGACAAACAAACACACACACACACATAACAATCAATCATGTTTCAAAAGGGGGGGGGGGGGCAAGACCGTTTACAATTGCTTTTTAGAAGCAATTTATTTAAATTGTAAAACGACAATTTTAACCATTCTGTTCCGTTTATATAAAAAAAAAATCCCTAGGACCCCCCCCCCCCTTTTTTTTACCCCCACTTACAAATGAATGTGTTTGATCAACCAATCAACGTGTTCAACCAATAAACCAACCAACCAAACAACCAACCAACCAACCAATAAATCAATCAATCAATCAGTGCATGTTTCCGTCTCATGTGTTTAATATGGAGTCCACGATCTCATTTGTTTCTTTCTCGCTTTTTTCAAGAAACACTATCAAACGTGTTTAACCAACCAACCAACCAACGTGTTTAATCAACCAATCAACATGTTTAGCCAACCAACCAACCAACCAATCAACCAATCAGTGCATGTTTCCGTCTCATGTGTTTAATATGGAGTCCACGATCTCATTTGTTTCTTTCTCGCTTGTTTCAAGAAACACTTTCCAACGTGTTTAACCAACCAACCAACGTGTTTAATCAACCAATCAACATGTTTAGCCAACCAACCAACCAACCAATCAATCAATCAACCAATCAGTGCATGTTTCCGTCTCATGTGTTTAATATGGAGTCCACGATCTCATTTGTTTCTTTCTCGCTTGTTTCAAGAAACACTATCAAACGTGTTTAACCAACCAACCAACCAACCAATCAACCAACGTGTTTAATCAACCAATCAACATGTTTAGCCAACCAACCAACCAATCAATCAACCAATCGGTGCATGTTTCCGTCTCATGTGTTTAATATGGAGTCCACGATCTCATTAGTTTCTTTCTCGCTTGTTTCGAGAAACACTATCTAACGTGTTTAACCAACCAACCAACGTGTTTAATCAACCAATCAACATGTTTAACCAACCAACCAACCAATCAATCAATCAATCAAAACATCAGTGCATGTTTCCGTCTCGTGTGTTCAATACGGGGTCCAAGATCTCAGTTTTTTTCCGGTTGCTTCAAGAGACCCTATCCCAAGTGTTTAAGTAATAAACAAACAAACCAACCAACCAACCAACCAACCAACCAATCAATCAATATGTATGACCGTTTATTTATGACAGTTTCATTAAAACAATATGGAAGAAAAGACCTATGATCAATTATTCAAGAAGAATTGAATTTCAATAATGTTCTTGCATCTCTTCTGAAAAAAAAATCCACATCCTTCTTATCAGTTATACTCTGAAACTACAAGTCTAATCGACCCCAAAATGTGCAGTCAGCAGGGCATACATGTACTAAAGGTTCATAAAACAACGTGGTGCAGATATCTCTCAAGACTTTTCCTAGAGAAAAAAAATGACAATGCCGTAAAAATCGCGTCCTACACTGCTACTTTTGCATAGGTACTTTTTCTGTACAAAAAATCTGTGGTACTGGAAAATTACTTTTAAAATATGGTACTTTTTTAGTACTTTAAATTTATTGTAATATTTAGGTACCTGTTTTTTACAGTACTTGATTTGTACCTAATATTTGAGGTACACATTTAGTACTACACAATTAAAGTACAAATTGAGTACTTAAAATTTGAAGTACAAATCAAGTACTGTAAAAAACAAGTACTTAAATATTACAATAAATTTAAAGTACTAAAAAAGTACTATATTTTAAAAGTAATTTTCCAGTACTACAGATTTTTTGTACAGAAAAAGTACCTATGCAAAATTAGCAGTGCAGGGCCGTAAATCTCAGTGAAATCCTAAAATAAAATGTTTGCTTCTAGATTAAAATACTTATCTGTGTTACAAACTGGTGCTGAAAAATGTTCATTACAAGAAAATAAGCATGCAACGCGTGTTTTAAAGTTACACCGGATCAATAAAATCCAAATCATGCACTGCTGGTGAACTGTGACCGAAATGTCAATTTCCTACAAGGACAAAAGAAATTACATTGTGTACATTCCATCTCTATAGATGTTGTCTGTTCAACGTCTCCACCTGAAAAGAAATAAAAAGACTGAGTTTTCGTTATTATCAACCCGCGTCACGTGATGTCTCCTCAATCTGGCGCGCGCGCTGGACCTGAAATAAAATAAAAACTTTCCGAACTAAACATGAAACTTCCCCGGAATAATATAGACCCCTTACAGAAACAAACAAACAGACAAACAAACACACACACACACATAACAATCAATCATGTTTCAAAAGGGGGGGGGGGGGGCAAGACCGTTTACAATTGCTTTTCAGAAGCAATTTATTTAAATTGTAAAACGACAATTTTAACCATTCTGTTCCGTTTATATAAAAAAAAAATCCCTAGGACCCCCCCCCCCCCCTTTTTTTTACCCCCACTTACAAATGAATGTGTTTGATCAACCAATCAACGTGTTCAACCAATAAACCAACCAACCAAACAACCAACCAACCAACCAATAAATCAATCAATCAATCAGTGCATGTTTCCGTCTCATGTGTTTAATATGGAGTCCACGATCTCATTTGTTTCTTTCTCGCTTTTTTCAAGAAACACTATCAAACGTGTTTAACCAACCAACCAACCAACGTGTTTAATCAACCAATCAACATGTTTAGCCAACCAACCAACCAACCAATCAACCAATCAGTGCATGTTTCCGTCTCATGTGTTTAATATGGAGTCCACGATCTCATTTGTTTCTTTCTCGCTTGTTTCAAGAAACACTTTCCAACGTGTTTAACCAACCAACCAACGTGTTTAATCAACCAATCAACATGTTTAGCCAACCAACCAACCAACCAATCAATCAATCAACCAATCAGTGCATGTTTCCGTCTCATGTGTTTAATATGGAGTCCACGATCTCATTTGTTTCTTTCTCGCTTGTTTCAAGAAACACTATCAAACGTGTTTAACCAACCAACCAACCAACCAATCAACCAACGTGTTTAATCAACCAATCAACATGTTTAGCCAACCAACCAACCAATCAATCAACCAATCGGTGCATGTTTCCGTCTCATGTGTTTAATATGGAGTCCACGATCTCATTAGTTTCTTTCTCGCTTGTTTCGAGAAACACTATCTAACGTGTTTAACCAACCAACCAACGTGTTTAATCAACCAATCAACATGTTTAACCAACCAACCAACCAATCAATCAATCAATCAAAACATCAGTGCATGTTTCCGTCTCGTGTGTTCAATACGGGGTCCAAGATCTCAGTTTTTTTCCGGTTGCTTCAAGAGACCCTATCCCAAGTGTTTAAGTAATAAACAAACAAACCAACCAACCAACCAACCAACCAACCAATCAATCAATATGTATGACCGTTTATTTATGACAGTTTCATTAAAACAATATGGAAGAAAAGACCTATGATCAATTATTCAAGAAGAATTGAATTTCAATAATGTTCTTGCATCTCTTCCTAAAAAAAAATCCACATCCTTCTTATCAGTTATACTCTGAAACTACAAGTCTAATCGACCCCAAAATGTGCAGTCAGCAGGGCATACATGTACTAAAGGTTCATAAAACAACGTGGTGCAGATATCTCTCAAGACTTTTCCTAGAGAAAAAAAATGACAATGCCGTAAAAATCGCGTCCTACACTGCTACTTTTGCATAGGTACTTTTTCTGTACAAAAAATCTGTGGTACTGGAAAATTACTTTTAAAATATGGTACTTTTTTAGTACTTTAAATTTATTGTAATATTTAGGTACCTGTTTTTTACAGTACTTGATTTGTACCTAATATTTGAGGTACACATTTAGTACTACACAATTAAAGTACAAATTGAGTACTTAAAATTTGAAGTACAAATCAAGTACTGTAAAAAACAAGTACTTAAATATTACAATAAATTTAAAGTACTAAAAAAGTACTATATTTTAAAAGTAATTTTCCAGTACTACAGATTTTTTGTACAGAAAAAGTACCTATGCAAAATTAGCAGTGCAGGGCCGTAAATCTCAGTGAAATCCTAAAATAAAATGTTTGCTTCTAGATTAAAATACTTATCTGTGTTACAAACTGGTGCTGAAAAATGTTCATTACAAGAAAATAAGCATGCAACGCGTGTTTTAAAGTTACACCGGATCAATAAAATCCAAATCATGCACTGCTGGTGAACTGTGACCGAAATGTCAATTTCCTACAAGGACAAAAGAAATTACATTGTGTACATTCCATCTCTATAGATGTTGTCTGTTCAACGTCTCCACCTGAAAAGAAATAAAAAGACTGAGTTTTCGTTATTATCAACCCGCGTCACGTGATGTCTCCTCAATCTGGCGCGCGCGCTGGACCTGAAATAAAATAAAAACTTTCCGAACTAAACATGAAACTTCCCCGGAATAATATAGACCCCTTACAGAAACAAACAAACAGACAAACAAACACACACACACACATAACAATCAATCATGTTTCAAAAGGGGGGGGGGGGCAAGACCGTTTACAATTGCTTTTTAGAAGCAATTTATTTAAATTGTAAAACGACAATTTTAACCATTCTGTTCCGTTTATATAAAAAAAAAATCCCTAGGACCCCCCCCCCTTTTTTTTACCCCCACTTACAAATGAATGTGTTTGATCAACCAATCAACGTGTTCAACCAATAAACCAACCAACCAAACAACCAACCAACCAACCAATAAATCAATCAATCAATCAGTGCATGTTTCCGTCTCATGTGTTTAATATGGAGTCCACGATCTCATTTGTTTCTTTCTCGCTTTTTTCAAGAAACACTATCAAACGTGTTTAACCAACCAACCAACCAACGTGTTTAATCAACCAATCAACATGTTTAGCCAACCAACCAACCAACCAATCAACCAATCAGTGCATGTTTCCGTCTCATGTGTTTAATATGGAGTCCACGATCTCATTTGTTTCTTTCTCGCTTGTTTCAAGAAACACTTTCCAACGTGTTTAACCAACCAACCAACGTGTTTAATCAACCAATCAACATGTTTAGCCAACCAACCAACCAACCAATCAATCAATCAACCAATCAGTGCATGTTTCCGTCTCATGTGTTTAATATGGAGTCCACGATCTCATTTGTTTCTTTCTCGCTTGTTTCAAGAAACACTATCAAACGTGTTTAACCAACCAACCAACCAACCAATCAACCAACGTGTTTAATCAACCAATCAACATGTTTAGCCAACCAACCAACCAATCAATCAACCAATCGGTGCATGTTTCCGTCTCATGTGTTTAATATGGAGTCCACGATCTCATTAGTTTCTTTCTCGCTTGTTTCGAGAAACACTATCTAACGTGTTTAACCAACCAACCAACGTGTTTAATCAACCAATCAACATGTTTAACCAACCAACCAACCAATCAATCAATCAATCAAAACATCAGTGCATGTTTCCGTCTCGTGTGTTCAATACGGGGTCCAAGATCTCAGTTTTTTTCCGGTTGCTTCAAGAGACCCTATCCCAAGTGTTTAAGTAATAAACAAACAAACCAACCAACCAACCAACCAACCAACCAATCAATCAATATGTATGACCGTTTATTTATGACAGTTTCATTAAAACAATATGGAAGAAAAGACCTATGATCAATTATTCAAGAAGAATTGAATTTCAATAATGTTCTTGCATCTCTTCTGAAAAAAAAATCCACATCCTTCTTATCAGTTATACTCTGAAACTACAAGTCTAATCGACCCCAAAATGTGCAGTCAGCAGGGCATACATGTACTAAAGGTTCATAAAACAACGTGGTGCAGATATCTCTCAAGACTTTTCCTAGAGAAAAAAAATGACAATGCCGTAAAAATCGCGTCCTACACTGCTACTTTTGCATAGGTACTTTTTCTGTACAAAAAATCTGTGGTACTGGAAAATTACTTTTAAAATATGGTACTTTTTTAGTACTTTAAATTTATTGTAATATTTAGGTACCTGTTTTTTACAGTACTTGATTTGTACCTAATATTTGAGGTACACATTTAGTACTACACAATTAAAGTACAAATTGAGTACTTAAAATTTGAAGTACAAATCAAGTACTGTAAAAAACAAGTACTTAAATATTACAATAAATTTAAAGTACTAAAAAAGTACTATATTTTAAAAGTAATTTTCCAGTACTACAGATTTTTTGTACAGAAAAAGTACCTATGCAAAATTAGCAGTGCAGGGCCGTAAATCTCAGTGAAATCCTAAAATAAAATGTTTGCTTCTAGATTAAAATACTTATCTGTGTTACAAACTGGTGCTGAAAAATGTTCATTACAAGAAAATAAGCATGCAACGCGTGTTTTAAAGTTACACCGGATCAATAAAATCCAAATCATGCACTGCTGGTGAACTGTGACCGAAATGTCAATTTCCTACAAGGACAAAAGAAATTACATTGTGTACATTCCATCTCTATAGATGTTGTCTGTTCAACGTCTCCACCTGAAAAGAAATAAAAAGACTGAGTTTTCGTTATTATCAACCCGCGTCACGTGATGTCTCCTCAATCTGGCGCGCGCGCTGGACCTGAAATAAAATAAAAACTTTCCGAACTAAACATGAAACTTCCCCGGAATAATATAGACCCCTTACAGAAACAAACAAACAGACAAACAAACACACACACACACATAACAATCAATCATGTTTCAAAAGGGGGGGGGGGGCAAGACCGTTTACAATTGCTTTTTAGAAGCAATTTATTTAAATTGTAAAACGACAATTTTAACCATTCTGTTCCGTTTATATAAAAAAAAAATCCCTAGGACCCCCCCCCCCCTTTTTTTTACCCCCACTTACAAATGAATGTGTTTGATCAACCAATCAACGTGTTCAACCAATAAACCAACCAACCAAACAACCAACCAACCAACCAATAAATCAATCAATCAATCAGTGCATGTTTCCGTCTCATGTGTTTAATATGGAGTCCACGATCTCATTTGTTTCTTTCTCGCTTTTTTCAAGAAACACTATCAAACGTGTTTAACCAACCAACCAACCAACGTGTTTAATCAACCAATCAACATGTTTAGCCAACCAACCAACCAACCAATCAACCAATCAGTGCATGTTTCCGTCTCATGTGTTTAATATGGAGTCCACGATCTCATTTGTTTCTTTCTCGCTTGTTTCAAGAAACACTTTCCAACGTGTTTAACCAACCAACCAACGTGTTTAATCAACCAATCAACATGTTTAGCCAACCAACCAACCAACCAATCAATCAATCAACCAATCAGTGCATGTTTCCGTCTCATGTGTTTAATATGGAGTCCACGATCTCATTTGTTTCTTTCTCGCTTGTTTCAAGAAACACTATCAAACGTGTTTAACCAACCAACCAACCAACCAATCAACCAACGTGTTTAATCAACCAATCAACATGTTTAGCCAACCAACCAACCAATCAATCAACCAATCGGTGCATGTTTCCGTCTCATGTGTTTAATATGGAGTCCACGATCTCATTAGTTTCTTTCTCGCTTGTTTCGAGAAACACTATCTAACGTGTTTAACCAACCAACCAACGTGTTTAATCAACCAATCAACATGTTTAACCAACCAACCAACCAATCAATCAATCAATCAAAACATCAGTGCATGTTTCCGTCTCGTGTGTTCAATACGGGGTCCAAGATCTCAGTTTTTTTCCGGTTGCTTCAAGAGACCCTATCCCAAGTGTTTAAGTAATAAACAAACAAACCAACCAACCAACCAACCAACCAACCAATCAATCAATATGTATGACCGTTTATTTATGACAGTTTCATTAAAACAATATGGAAGAAAAGACCTATGATCAATTATTCAAGAAGAATTGAATTTCAATAATGTTCTTGCATCTCTTCTGAAAAAAAAATCCACATCCTTCTTATCAGTTATACTCTGAAACTACAAGTCTAATCGACCCCAAAATGTGCAGTCAGCAGGGCATACATGTACTAAAGGTTCATAAAACAACGTGGTGCAGATATCTCTCAAGACTTTTCCTAGAGAAAAAAAATGACAATGCCGTAAAAATCGCGTCCTACACTGCTACTTTTGCATAGGTACTTTTTCTGTACAAAAAATCTGTGGTACTGGAAAATTACTTTTAAAATATGGTACTTTTTTAGTACTTTAAATTTATTGTAATATTTAGGTACCTGTTTTTTACAGTACTTGATTTGTACCTAATATTTGAGGTACACATTTAGTACTACACAATTAAAGTACAAATTGAGTACTTAAAATTTGAAGTACAAATCAAGTACTGTAAAAAACAAGTACTTAAATATTACAATAAATTTAAAGTACTAAAAAAGTACTATATTTTAAAAGTAATTTTCCAGTACTACAGATTTTTTGTACAGAAAAAGTACCTATGCAAAATTAGCAGTGCAGGGCCGTAAATCTCAGTGAAATCCTAAAATAAAATGTTTGCTTCTAGATTAAAATACTTATCTGTGTTACAAACTGGTGCTGAAAAATGTTCATTACAAGAAAATAAGCATGCAACGCGTGTTTTAAAGTTACACCGGATCAATAAAATCCAAATCATGCACTGCTGGTGAACTGTGACCGAAATGTCAATTTCCTACAAGGACAAAAGAAATTACATTGTGTACATTCCATCTCTATAGATGTTGTCTGTTCAACGTCTCCACCTGAAAAGAAATAAAAAGACTGAGTTTTCGTTATTATCAACCCGCGTCACGTGATGTCTCCTCAATCTGGCGCGCGCGCTGGACCTGAAATAAAATAAAAACTTTCCGAACTAAACATGAAACTTCCCCGGAATAATATAGACCCCTTACAGAAACAAACAAACAGACAAACAAACACACACACACACATAACAATCAATCATGTTTCAAAAGGGGGGGGGGGGGGCAAGACCGTTTACAATTGCTTTTTAGAAGCAATTTATTTAAATTGTAAAACGACAATTTTAACCATTCTGTTCCGTTTATATAAAAAAAAAATCCCTAGGACCCCCCCCCCCCTTTTTTTTACCCCCACTTACAAATGAATGTGTTTGATCAACCAATCAACGTGTTCAACCAATAAACCAACCAACCAAACAACCAACCAACCAACCAATAAATCAATCAATCAATCAGTGCATGTTTCCGTCTCATGTGTTTAATATGGAGTCCACGATCTCATTTGTTTCTTTCTCGCTTTTTTCAAGAAACACTATCAAACGTGTTTAACCAACCAACCAACCAACGTGTTTAATCAACCAATCAACATGTTTAGCCAACCAACCAACCAACCAATCAACCAATCAGTGCATGTTTCCGTCTCATGTGTTTAATATGGAGTCCACGATCTCATTTGTTTCTTTCTCGCTTGTTTCAAGAAACACTTTCCAACGTGTTTAACCAACCAACCAACGTGTTTAATCAACCAATCAACATGTTTAGCCAACCAACCAACCAACCAATCAATCAATCAACCAATCAGTGCATGTTTCCGTCTCATGTGTTTAATATGGAGTCCACGATCTCATTTGTTTCTTTCTCGCTTGTTTCAAGAAACACTATCAAACGTGTTTAACCAACCAACCAACCAACCAATCAACCAACGTGTTTAATCAACCAATCAACATGTTTAGCCAACCAACCAACCAATCAATCAACCAATCGGTGCATGTTTCCGTCTCATGTGTTTAATATGGAGTCCACGATCTCATTAGTTTCTTTCTCGCTTGTTTCGAGAAACACTATCTAACGTGTTTAACCAACCAACCAACGTGTTTAATCAACCAATCAACATGTTTAACCAACCAACCAACCAATCAATCAATCAATCAAAACATCAGTGCATGTTTCCGTCTCGTGTGTTCAATACGGGGTCCAAGATCTCAGTTTTTTTCCGGTTGCTTCAAGAGACCCTATCCCAAGTGTTTAAGTAATAAACAAACAAACCAACCAACCAACCAACCAACCAACCAATCAATCAATATGTATGACCGTTTATTTATGACAGTTTCATTAAAACAATATGGAAGAAAAGACCTATGATCAATTATTCAAGAAGAATTGAATTTCAATAATGTTCTTGCATCTCTTCCTAAAAAAAAATCCACATCCTTCTTATCAGTTATACTCTGAAACTACAAGTCTAATCGACCCCAAAATGTGCAGTCAGCAGGGCATACATGTACTAAAGGTTCATAAAACAACGTGGTGCAGATATCTCTCAAGACTTTTCCTAGAGAAAAAAAATGACAATGCCGTAAAAATCGCGTCCTACACTGCTACTTTTGCATAGGTACTTTTTCTGTACAAAAAATCTGTGGTACTGGAAAATTACTTTTAAAATATGGTACTTTTTTAGTACTTTAAATTTATTGTAATATTTAGGTACCTGTTTTTTACAGTACTTGATTTGTACCTAATATTTGAGGTACACATTTAGTACTACACAATTAAAGTACAAATTGAGTACTTAAAATTTGAAGTACAAATCAAGTACTGTAAAAAACAAGTACTTAAATATTACAATAAATTTAAAGTACTAAAAAAGTACTATATTTTAAAAGTAATTTTCCAGTACTACAGATTTTTTGTACAGAAAAAGTACCTATGCAAAATTAGCAGTGCAGGGCCGTAAATCTCAGTGAAATCCTAAAATAAAATGTTTGCTTCTAGATTAAAATACTTATCTGTGTTACAAACTGGTGCTGAAAAATGTTCATTACAAGAAAATAAGCATGCAACGCGTGTTTTAAAGTTACACCGGATCAATAAAATCCAAATCATGCACTGCTGGTGAACTGTGACCGAAATGTCAATTTCCTACAAGGACAAAAGAAATTACATTGTGTACATTCCATCTCTATAGATGTTGTCTGTTCAACGTCTCCACCTGAAAAGAAATAAAAAGACTGAGTTTTCGTTATTATCAACCCGCGTCACGTGATGTCTCCTCAATCTGGCGCGCGCGCTGGACCTGAAATAAAATAAAAACTTTCCGAACTAAACATGAAACTTCCCCGGAATAATATAGACCCCTTACAGAAACAAACAAACAGACAAACAAACACACACACACACATAACAATCAATCATGTTTCAAAAGGGGGGGGGGGGGGGGGGCAAGACCGTTTACAATTGCTTTTTAGAAGCAATTTATTTAAATTGTAAAACGACAATTTTAACCATTCTGTTCCGTTTATATAAAAAAAAAATCCCTAGGACCCCCCCCCCCCTTTTTTTTACCCCCACTTACAAATGAATGTGTTTGATCAACCAATCAACGTGTTCAACCAATAAACCAACCAACCAAACAACCAACCAACCAACCAATAAATCAATCAATCAATCAGTGCATGTTTCCGTCTCATGTGTTTAATATGGAGTCCACGATCTCATTTGTTTCTTTCTCGCTTTTTTCAAGAAACACTATCAAACGTGTTTAACCAACCAACCAACCAACGTGTTTAATCAACCAATCAACATGTTTAGCCAACCAACCAACCAACCAATCAACCAATCAGTGCATGTTTCCGTCTCATGTGTTTAATATGGAGTCCACGATCTCATTTGTTTCTTTCTCGCTTGTTTCAAGAAACACTTTCCAACGTGTTTAACCAACCAACCAACGTGTTTAATCAACCAATCAACATGTTTAGCCAACCAACCAACCAACCAATCAATCAATCAACCAATCAGTGCATGTTTCCGTCTCATGTGTTTAATATGGAGTCCACGATCTCATTTGTTTCTTTCTCGCTTGTTTCAAGAAACACTATCAAACGTGTTTAACCAACCAACCAACCAACCAATCAACCAACGTGTTTAATCAACCAATCAACATGTTTAGCCAACCAACCAACCAATCAATCAACCAATCGGTGCATGTTTCCGTCTCATGTGTTTAATATGGAGTCCACGATCTCATTAGTTTCTTTCTCGCTTGTTTCGAGAAACACTATCTAACGTGTTTAACCAACCAACCAACGTGTTTAATCAACCAATCAACATGTTTAACCAACCAACCAACCAATCAATCAATCAATCAAAACATCAGTGCATGTTTCCGTCTCGTGTGTTCAATACGGGGTCCAAGATCTCAGTTTTTTTCCGGTTGCTTCAAGAGACCCTATCCCAAGTGTTTAAGTAATAAACAAACAAACCAACCAACCAACCAACCAACCAACCAATCAATCAATATGTATGACCGTTTATTTATGACAGTTTCATTAAAACAATATGGAAGAAAAGACCTATGATCAATTATTCAAGAAGAATTGAATTTCAATAATGTTCTTGCATCTCTTCTGAAAAAAAAATCCACATCCTTCTTATCAGTTATACTCTGAAACTACAAGTCTAATCGACCCCAAAATGTGCAGTCAGCAGGGCATACATGTACTAAAGGTTCATAAAACAACGTGGTGCAGATATCTCTCAAGACTTTTCCTAGAGAAAAAAAATGACAATGCCGTAAAAATCGCGTCCTACACTGCTACTTTTGCATAGGTACTTTTTCTGTACAAAAAATCTGTGGTACTGGAAAATTACTTTTAAAATATGGTACTTTTTTAGTACTTTAAATTTATTGTAATATTTAGGTACCTGTTTTTTACAGTACTTGATTTGTACCTAATATTTGAGGTACACATTTAGTACTACACAATTAAAGTACAAATTGAGTACTTAAAATTTGAAGTACAAATCAAGTACTGTAAAAAACAAGTACTTAAATATTACAATAAATTTAAAGTACTAAAAAAGTACTATATTTTAAAAGTAATTTTCCAGTACTACAGATTTTTTGTACAGAAAAAGTACCTATGCAAAATTAGCAGTGCAGGGCCGTAAATCTCAGTGAAATCCTAAAATAAAATGTTTGCTTCTAGATTAAAATACTTATCTGTGTTACAAACTGGTGCTGAAAAATGTTCATTACAAGAAAATAAGCATGCAACGCGTGTTTTAAAGTTACACCGGATCAATAAAATCCAAATCATGCACTGCTGGTGAACTGTGACCGAAATGTCAATTTCCTACAAGGACAAAAGAAATTACATTGTGTACATTCCATCTCTATAGATGTTGTCTGTTCAACGTCTCCACCTGAAAAGAAATAAAAAGACTGAGTTTTCGTTATTATCAACCCGCGTCACGTGATGTCTCCTCAATCTGGCGCGCGCGCTGGACCTGAAATAAAATAAAAACTTTCCGAACTAAACATGAAACTTCCCCGGAATAATATAGACCCCTTACAGAAACAAACAAACAGACAAACAAACACACACACACACATAACAATCAATCATGTTTCAAAAGGGGGGGGGGGGGGGGCAAGACCGTTTACAATTGCTTTTTAGAAGCAATTTATTTAAATTGTAAAACGACAATTTTAACCATTCTGTTCCGTTTATATAAAAAAAAAATCCCTAGGACCCCCCCCCCTTTTTTTTACCCCCACTTACAAATGAATGTGTTTGATCAACCAATCAACGTGTTCAACCAATAAACCAACCAACCAAACAACCAACCAACCAACCAATAAATCAATCAATCAATCAGTGCATGTTTCCGTCTCATGTGTTTAATATGGAGTCCACGATCTCATTTGTTTCTTTCTCGCTTTTTTCAAGAAACACTATCAAACGTGTTTAACCAACCAACCAACCAACGTGTTTAATCAACCAATCAACATGTTTAGCCAACCAACCAACCAACCAATCAACCAATCAGTGCATGTTTCCGTCTCATGTGTTTAATATGGAGTCCACGATCTCATTTGTTTCTTTCTCGCTTGTTTCAAGAAACACTTTCCAACGTGTTTAACCAACCAACCAACGTGTTTAATCAACCAATCAACATGTTTAGCCAACCAACCAACCAACCAATCAATCAATCAACCAATCAGTGCATGTTTCCGTCTCATGTGTTTAATATGGAGTCCACGATCTCATTTGTTTCTTTCTCGCTTGTTTCAAGAAACACTATCAAACGTGTTTAACCAACCAACCAACCAA